>NC_043713.1:67754417-67774010 GCF_006229205.1 Suricata suricatta
TGGCTATTGTTGACATTGCTGCTATGAACATTGGGGTACATGTGCTTCTATGCATCAGCATTTCTGTCTCTCTTGGGTAAATCCCTAGCAGTGCTATTGCTGGGTCATAAGGGAGTTCTGTGGATAGTTTTTTGAGGAACCTCCACACTGTTTGCCAGAGCGGCTGCACCAGTTTACATTCCCACCAGTAGTGTAGGAGGGTGCCTGTCTCTCCACACCCTCACCAGCCTCTATAGTCTCTTGGTTTGTTCATTTTAGCCACTCTGACTGGCGTGAGGTGGTATCTCAGTGTGGTTTTGATTTGTGTTTCCCTGATGATGAGTGATGTTGAGCATCGTTTTGTGTCTGTAGGCCATCTAGATGTCCTCTTTGGAGAAGGGTCTGTTCATGTCTTCTGCCCATTTCTTCACTGAGGCACCCCCTATTTTAACCAATTTTAAGGGTACAGTTTTGTGGCATGAAGTACATTGACATTCTTGTGCAACCATCCCCACTATCTATTTCTAGAACCTTTTCATCTTCCCTGAGACTATGTAGCCAATAAACACTAACTCTCCATTCATCCCTCTCTTAAACCCCCAGCAACCACCTTTCTTCTGTTTCTCTGAATTTGCTACTCTAAGTACCTCATGTAAATGGAATCCTGTGATCTTTGTTCTTTTATGACTGGCTTATTTCATTCAGCATAATTTTGGTTCACCCATGTTGTAGCTTTTGTGAAAATTTCCTTCCTTTTTAAGGCTGAATTATATGTCACTATAGGTATATGTCATGTTTTGTTTATACATTGATTCATTGATGGACACATGGGTTGCTTCCACCTTTTGGCTACTGTAAACAGTGCTGTAAACATGAACAAATACCTGTTCATGTTCCTATTTTTTAGTTTCTTTTTGGGGTATGTATCCAGATGTGGAATTACTGGATCATACTCTAATTTTATGTTTAATTTTTTGAGAAATTTCCATAGTGTTCTTCCCAGTTGCTGTGCCATTTTACATTCCCATCAGCAGTGCACAAGAATTCCAATTTCTCTATAGGGTAGCCAACACTCTTTTTTTCTTTTAATTTTATTTTCAGTTTTGGATGTCAGAATCAGAATACTTTTATTTTATTTTATTATTTTTTTTTAAAAGGGAGTTTTTTTTAAAATTTTTTAATGTTTTATTTATTTTTGATACAGAGAGAGACAAAGTATGAGAGGGGGAGGGTCAGAGAGAGAGGGAGACACAGAACTGGAAGCAGGCTCCAGGCTCTGAGCTAGCTGTCAGCACAGAGCCTGACGCGGGGCTCGAACCCACAGACGTGAGATCTGACCTGAGCCAAAGCCGGAGGCTTAACCGACTGAGCCACCCAGGCGCCCCAGAATCAGAATACTTTTAAGTAGGTTCCACACCCAGTGTTTTTTTCTGACATTATTTTGTTTTATTTTTTATTTTTATTCTATTATATTTTTTTCTTTTATTGTCAAGTTGGTTTCCATATAACACCCAGTGCTCATCCCCACAAGTGCCCTCCTCCATGCCTATCACCCCCCTTTCTGTCTCTCCCTCTACCATCAGCCCTTAGTTTGTTCTGTATTCAAGAGTCTCTCATGGTTTGCCTCCCTCCCTCTCCCTAACTTTTCCCCCCTTCTCCTCCTCCATGGTCCTCTGTTAAGTTTCTCCTATTAGGCTTATGAGTGAAAACATATGGTATCTGTCCTTCTCCGCCTGACTTATTTCACTTATTATGACACCGTTGAGTTCCATCCATGTTGCTACAAATGGCCAGATTTCATTCTTTCTCATTGCCATGTAGTATTCCATTATATATATAAACCACATCTTCTTGATCCATTCATCAGTTGATAGCCATTTAGGCTCTTCCCATGATTTGGCTATTGTTGAGAGTGCTGCTATGGAACACTGGGGTACATGTGCCCCTATGCATCAACACTTCTGTATCTCTTGGGTAAATCCCTAGCAGTGCCATTGCTGGGTATAGGGGAGTTCTATTGTTAATTTTTTGAGGAACCTCCACACTGTTTTCCAGAGCAGCTGCATTGGTTTACATTCCCACCAACAGTGTAGGAGGGTGCCCGTTTCTCCACATCCTTGCCAGCGTCTAGAGTCTTCTGATTTGTTCATTTTAGCCTCTCTGACTGGTGTGAGGTGGTATCTCAGTGTGGTTTTGATTTGTATTTCTCTGATGATGAGTGATGCTGAGCATTTTCATGTGTCTGTTGGATATCTGGATTTCCCCAGTGTTGTTTTTTTAAAATGTTTATTTTGGGAGACTGAGCCATGTGAGCCTGTGAGAGGGAGAGAGAAAGAATTCCAAGCAGGCTCTGCATTGTCAGTGCAAAGCCTGATGTGGGGCTTGATCCCACAAACTGTTAAATTATGACCTGAACCGAAATCAAGGGTCGAACACTCCACTGACTTAGCCAGTCAGGCACCCCCATACCCAGTGTTATTTTTAAGTAATTCCTATATCTAGCATGGGGCTCAAAATCACAAACCCAAGATCAACTCATACACTCTTGACTGAGCCACCCAGGAACTCCTACACTTATTATTTTGTTTATTTATTATTCTTAAAATTTTTTAACGTTTATTTATTTTTGAGAGACTGAGAGCACGAGCCGGGGAGGGGCAGAGAGAGAGAGGGAGACACAGAATCCGAAACAGGCCCCAGGCTCTGAGCTGTCATCACAGAGCCCGACCTGGGGCTCGAACCCACAAACCGTGAGATCATAATCTGAGCCGAAGTCGGATGCTTAATTGACTGAGCCACCCAGGCACCCCATATTTTCTGTTTGCTTAAAATAGTAGCCATCCTAATGAGTGTGAAGTAGTAAATCACGGTGGATTTGATTTGCATTTCCCTAATGATTAGTGATCTTGGGCTCTTTTCGTGCTTACTGGCTTTTTGTATGTTGTCTTTGCAATGGTGTCTAAGTCTGTATTAGCCTGCTCAGGCTGCTATAATAATATACACAGGTTGGGTGCCTTAAACAACAGAGAAATTTATTACATTCTCACAGTTCTGGAGCCTGGAAAGTCCAAGATAAAGTTTTTAGCGGGGTTCGTTTTTCAGTGAAGGCTCTCTTTTTTGCTTGTGGAAAACTACTTTGCCTTCATCTGACCTTTCCTCTAAGCAGGGATGAGAGCACTCTCTGGTGTCTCTTATAAAGATATTAATCTTACAGGATCAGAGTCCTACTCTTAAGACCCCATTTAACCTTAATTACTTCTATAAAGGCGCTTTCTCTAAATATGATTAACACTGTGGATTAGGTTTCAACATTTGAATTTTGAGGGGATGCCAACATTTAGTCCATATAGGAAGTCTTCTACCCATTTTTGAATTTTTTTTGTGGTTGAATTGTAGTTTAAAAAAAAAAACATATTTGAGGGAATCCTGGATGGCTCAGTTAAGTGTCCAACTCTTGATCTCAGCTAAGGGCTTGATCTCAGGGTTGTGGGTTTAAGCCCTGCATGGGGCTCTGCACTGGTGTAAAGCCTACTTTAAAAAAAAAAAGGGAAGCCTGGGTGGCTCAGGTGGTTGAATCCTGACTTTTGATTTTGGCTCAGGTCATGGTTGTGAAATTGAGCCCCATGTTGGGCTCTGTGTTGAGCATGGATCCTGCTCAAGATTCTCTCTCTCCCCTCCTCCTTTCCCTGCTTATGAGTGTGTACTCTTTCACTAAAATAAATTAAAAACAATTTTTTTTTATCTTTAAGTAATCTCTGCATCCAGTGTGGGGCTCACACCACAACCCCGAGATCAAGAGTTCCATGCTCCACTGACTTAACCCTCAACGAAAGGTGCCCCATTTGTTCATTTTTTCTTTGGTTTCCTGTACATTTTGTATTATTTCTGAGAAATCAGGGCAAAATGTAGTGTCATGAAGCTTTCCTCATATGCTTTCTCCTAAGTGTTCTTTGATATATTTTGCTTTAAATTTTGAGTATGGTGTGGAAAAAAGAAAAAAAGGTCCAACTTTATTTTTTTGAATGTGGATATTCAGTTTTCCCAGGACCCTTTGTTGAAAAGATGGTCTTTTTCCTGTTGAATAGTCTTGGTACCTTTGTAGAAAACCATTTGCCCCTGTTGTGTGAGGTTTTATTTCTGAGCTTTCTATTCTAATCCATTGGTCTTTATGCCAGTACCACACCGTTTTGATAACTATAGCTTTGCAGTAAATTTTGAAATCAGGAAGTGTGACTTTTCCAATGTTCATCTTTTTCTAGATTGTTGTGGCTATTCAAGGTCTTTGAAATTCCCTATGAATTTTAGGATGGATTTTTCTATTTCTGCAAAAAACATCATTGGGGTTTTGATAGAGACTGATTTGAATCTGTGTGTCAGTTAGGTATGGAACTCTTCATAGTATTAGGTATTTTAATCTATAAACATGATATTCCATTTGTGTTGCCTTTAAAAATTTTTTAGCAGTTTTTGTTGTTTTTAGCATGTGAGTCTTTTGCTTCTTTGGTTAAGTTAGTTCCTAAGTATTTTATTCTTTAATGACATTGTAAATAGAGGTGTTTTCTTCATTTTCTTTTAGATTGTTCATTGTTACTGTATTTTATTTTCTATATATTTTTTTTTTTATTTCTTGGACCAGGAATAGAATTGCTAGCTTTTCTAGTTTGTAACCAACTTGATAATCTAATTGATTTGGTAGTCTTAAGTAACAGTTTTTTTAAAAAATGTTTGCCATGAAATGATTTGGAAAGCATTTTCCCTTAATTTTTTTGACACTAGTAGTAATTTGTGTGTACTGTATTCTGTCTGGATATTGGGGTAGTAGCTTGGGAGTGGCTAAGCTTTGGCAATAAATTGCCTAAAATTAACAGTAATTGTAGTGAATAATTAGATACTACTTAAAGGGTTAAATATTGGGGCACCTGGGTGGCTCAGTCTGGTAAGCATACAATTTTCGATTTCAGCTGAGATCGTGATCTCACGGTTCGTGAGTTTGAACCCCACATTGGGCTCAGTGCTAACTGCATAGAGCCTGCTTGGGATTCTCCGTCTCTCTCTGCCCTTCCCCCTGCTCATGCTCTGTCTCTATCAAAATAAATAAATAAACATATAAGGGTTAAATCTTGTGATGGTTAAATTTTTTTCAAGTTTTTATTAAAAAATTTTTTTTGATGCTTTTTATATATTTTTGAGACAGAGACAGTGCGAGCAAGGGAGGGGCAGAGAGAGAGGGAGACACAGAATCTGAAGCAGGCTCCAGGCTCTGAGCTAGCTGTCAGCACAGAGCCCAACATGGGCCTCGAACCCATGAACTGTGAGATCATGACCTGAGCTGAAGCCGGACGCTTAACCGACTGAACCATTAAAAAAGCCATAAAAAAAAAACCCAAGGAGTGAAAATGGAAGCATATTATTTTCCTTAAAAAAAAAAAAAAAGGAAAAATCAGCTTTGTTGAAATATAATTCACATACCAGAAAATTCAACCTTTTAAAGTGTACAGTTCCATGGATTTTAGTATATTCATGGAGTTGTACAGTCATCATCACTAATTTCAGAACTTTTTAAATTTAAAAAAATGTTTATTTTGAGAGAGAGCGAGAGAGAGAAAGAGAGATGGATTGATCATGAGCGGGGGAGGGGTAGACAGGGACAGAGCATTGGAAGCAGGCTCTGCACTAACAACAGAGAGCCCAATGTGGGGCTCAAACTCACGAACCCATGAATGGGGAGATTGTGACCTGAGCTGAAGTTGGATGCTCAACTGACTGAACCACCAGGCACCCCCAGAACATTTTCATCATCCCCAAATATACTTTATGCCCTTTACCAGTTACTCCCTTTTCCCAACTCTTTTAGTCTCTGGCAACCAATAGTTCACTTTCTGTTTTTGTGGATATTCTTATTATGGGTATTTTGTAGCCCTTTGTGTCCAGTTTCACTTGGCATAACGTTTTTAAAGGTTCATCCATGTTGTAGCAAGGATCAATACTTAACCCTTTTCATGCTTGAATAATATACCATTGTATGTGATAATACGACATTTTTATCCATTCATCCATCAGTGGACATTAGGTTGTTTGCACTTTTTCACTATGAATACTGCTATTACAAATGTTTATGTGTAGGTTTTGGTGTGAACACGTATTTTCAATTTTTTAGAGTATACATCTAGGAGTGAAATTGCTCAGTCATATATTTGGTAACTATATGTTTAACTTTTGGAGGACTGCCAGACTATAACATTTACAGTTCCAATATAGTTATGAGGTTTCAATTTTTCTATATCTTTAATAATACTTGTTATTTACTTTGATTTTTAGCCATCCTTAGTGGTTTTGAAATGGCATATCCTTGTGGCTTTGATTTACATTTCCCTAATTACTAATGATGTTGAGCATCTTTTCATGTGCTCTTTGGCCATTTGTGTATCTTTGGAGAAATGTCTCTTCAGATCCTTTGCCCATTTTAAAGTTTATTAAAAATTCTTGTTGAGGTGTAGTGTTCTTTATATATTGTGGATACAAGTCCCTTATTAGATACATAATTTGCAAGTTTCCTTCCATTTCATGGGTTGTCTCTTTCATTTCCTTTAGTCTTTTATTTTCATTTCTCTTGTGTTGAATTTACTCCTGGGGCATAAGTTTTTATTTCTTCTGGGGTATCTTTTTCTGGGATATCCCTTTTGATTTAGGAAGAGTTTGCCCTTTTTCAGGAAGAATCATCTCAGTGTGGCATGGAGAGCGTTATATGGGTTAGTCTGAACATGAGCTCTGTAAGTTCTGTGCTGTGACTTGGGGGCTTTTATTCATCTAGATATGTTCAATGAGCAGAGAATCCAAACTGCCTCAGCATTAACTCTCTGCAGTTTTAAGCATATGCAGTAAAAATTCACTCTTTCTGGGCCACCGACCCTATGTCCAACCTTACTGTTTGGCCCAGGTATGCCTACCAACTCTACCATTATACTGATAGAATGGCACACATTTCTTTAAAGTGACATCCTTCAGATAGTTGGTGGCTTTTTGGATATGCATACCCTTGATGGCCTTGGTAGTTTCATGTTGTTCTTAAAGTGATCACAAAGTTTTGAACCTCTTGATTTGTATGATTTTGTGTTTTTTTTCTGGATCAAAAATGCTTAAATTTGATAAAATCCCATGTATCTCTTTTTTTCTTTGGTTACTTATGGTTTTGATTTTTTAAATCTCAGAAACTGCTATATAATCCAGTGGCATGAAGGTTTACTCCTCTAACTTTTCTTATAAAAGTTTATAATATTGGGGTGCCTGGGTGGCTCAGTTGTGTCCGTTCATTTCCACTCAGGTCATGATCCCAGGGTTGTTGGATGGAGCCCTGTGTTAGGCTCTGCACTTGGCATGTAGCCTGCTTAAGATTCTCTCTCCTCCTCCTGTCCCTCTCCCCAACTTGTGCAAGCTCATTTTCTCTTAAAAAAAAAAAAAAGGTTTATAGTAATGCTGTCTTAACAAATCTTTTGGGTTCTGAATGTTGGTTGTCTTTCCCTTTGGTTATTATTATTATCATTAGTTTTTAATGTGTGTTTATTTTGAGAGAGACAGACAGAATGTGAGCAGAGAAGGGGCAGAGAGAGAGAGGGAGACACAGAATCCAAAGCAGACTCCAGGCTCTGAGCCATCAGCACAGAGCCAAACATGGAGCTTAAACCCACAAGTGAGATCTTGACCTGAGCTGATGTCAGATGCTCAGCCGACTGAGCCACTCAAGTGCTCCATAGGTATTTATTGCTGCCTTAGGTTTATTTACTTATTTTGAGAGAGAGAGAGAGAGAGAGAGGGAGGGAGGGAGGGAAAGTGTGCATACATACAGGTGGGAAGGGTCAGAGAGAGAGAGAGAGAGAGAGAGAGAGAGAGAAACAAAGTGTGCATACATACAGGTGGGAAGGGTCAGAGAGAGGGAATCCCAAACAGGCTTTACGCTGTCCTCACAGAGCCCATCATGGGGCTTGATCTCACGACCATGAGATCATGACTTTAGCTGAAATTGAGATGCTTCACCAACTAAACCAACCAGGCAACCATGTTTAGGTTGCTTTTAATTTTTCAGCAGTGTTTTGTGGTTTTGAAGTTTTTTGTTTTAAATTCTTGTGTTTTTTATTTTTCATTGTCTCTTACAGATTTTGAAGTGTATTAGAGAGTAATGTTATTTTTCCTTAGTGATAACAGTTTATGAGAAGAAAAAATTTGAGTGTTGATGGACTTTCTAAAGCAGCAATATGGTACATGACGTAGCCACAGCAGCTTGTGTGAAATAATAGTAATATTTCTCAGGTTGAATTATTTAAGGGAGGAGAACTTCATAATCTTTCATGTTTGCATCAGTGCTTTCCAAAATAAGATTTCAGTACATGAGTAGGTGAATATGTTCTCCTTGTAAAGTATTAATACATTAAAGATGAGACTATAATTCCTTTAATGATTTTCAATTCTGGTCTTTTGATTATTTTTATAATCACTATAATTCATTTATCACCCTCCTTACCACCCCTCCCAGGCTTTTTCCCTCATACCTTTGTGTTAATATACCCCTAAATAATATGACATTTTTTCCCTCTTTTCTTTAAAATTTTTTTTAAATGTGTGTTTTTTTTTTTGAGAGTGAGTGAGAGAGAGTGTGTGTGTGTGTGTGTGTGGAGGAGGGACAGAGAGAGAGAGGGAGACAGAATCTGAAGCAGGCTCCAAGCTCTGAGCTGTCAGTACAGAGCCCAATATGGGGCTTGAACTCATGAACCACGAGATCATGACTTGAGCTGAAGTTGGATGCTTAACTGACTGAGCCACCTGGGTGCCCCTCTTTTTTTCTTTTCTTGGTATACTGTACATATCTTTCTACATTTTATATTTTTTCTCAGTAGTATGTTGTAGAGACAGTATTTGCTTCAGTATTGTAGAACATTCTGTAATATGACCATAATTTTTTATTCGTGTACTTAATCCTCTACTGGTGAATATTTAGGTTGTTTTCAGTATTTTCGTCTTAGTATTTGTTGCAGTGAAGGTTTTTTTTTTTTTTAAATGTATCTCCACGCACATGGGTAACTACTCTGAAGTGTCAAGAGAAGTAGATTTGCTGAGTCATATGGTTGGTATACATAGCTATAGTTTTTTTTTTTTGTTGTTGTTTTGTTTTTTTAATGTAAGCTCTCTGCCCAATATGGAGCTTAAACTCATGATCCTGAGATCAAGAGTCACATGCCAGGCACCCCTATATAGCTACAGTTTTAATGCACTGCCAAAATGTTCTTCACAGTAGCTATGACAGGGATGCCTGGCAATTCTTGATCTCAGAGTTTTAAGTTAAATCCCCATTTGGGTATGGAGATTACTTAAAAATAAAATCTTTAAGGGGTGCCTGGGTAGCCCATTTGGTTAAGTATCTGACTGTGGCTTAGTCATGGTCTCATGGTTCATAGGTTTGAGCCCCGCATTGGGCTCTCTGCTGATGGGTCAGAGACTGGAGCCTACTTTGGGGACAGTGTCTCCCTCCCTCTCTCCCCCTCCCCTGTTCACGCTCTGTTTCGGGCTCCCCAAAATGAATAAATGTTAAAGAAAAAAATCAAAATCTTTAAACAACAGTGACAACAAACCAAAGTAGCTATAACAAGTTTACTTCTACCCAAACTGTATGCATGAAGTCATTTTCCGTATTTGAAAATTACATTATTGTCATTACAATATTTGAAAGTAAGTAGTGTCTTAATTTTAGCCAATCTTGAATGGAAAATCGTTATCTTCATTGTTTTTATTTGTGTTTTTCTGATTATGAGGTTGAGTATATTATATGATTATATTTCTTTGATTTCCTATTATCATTTGTCTAATTTTTTTAAAGATTTTATTTTTAAGTAATCTCTACACCCATCATGGGCACACACAACTGTGAGAGGAAGAGTAGCATGCTCTACCAACTGAGCCAGCCACGCACCTCTCATTTGTCTAAAGTTTTTTTATTTTTTTCTCCCCTCATGGATTGTTGGAGGATTTTAAAAGAATATGCTCAATTCCTTTTAGATAGCTTTGGAAAAGTGTGCTTTTACTATTGTCTGTTGTCCATTTACTCAGAGTGGTAACTATTTTTAAAGATATCTCTAATGCTTGAAGGGTCTGTATTTTGACAGAAATGCTTTTACAGCATTGAGCAAGTAGTTGAGTAGTTGGAGTGGTATGTGGAGAGTAGATCTTGTAAGGGCCAAATGACCTTGAGAGTCCCTTAGATTGGCTTCCATACAAATAGTCTTTTAATACTTTTCTTTAAAATAAATCAGTTTCAGTGAGTTTTTTTTCTTAGCATTTGATTTCCTAATCATTTTTCTTTTCTTTTTCCCCAATTATTTTTCAAAGCCTAAATTGTATTTACTTTTCAAGTCTGCTTTATTGAGATATAATTTATATGCAACAATGTATTTTATGTATTCACCTACTATATTTTGACAGATGTATGTGCTTATAAAATCACCATCCCATTCTAGATAGAGAATATTTCCATTACTGCAGAAAAGGTTTCTAATGCCCTTTAGCAGTCAGTTCTCCCATTAGCTCCACCAAACCACTAATCTGATCTTTGTCCCTATAGATTAGCTTTGCCTATTATAGAATTTGATAGAAATGGTTAGTCCCAGACCTCTCATGTAGACTTCTGAGTTTAGGATTACATTCAGTTTATTGAGAAAGTAAACTTAAAAATGATTAACTTCTAACTGTTGTTGGCTAAAAATTTCTTGAATTTCTTTAGAGTTGAAAGTGGTTTCTGAATGGTGACTTGGCAACCTTACTTCACTATTGAATTAGAAAAAAAAAATTTGTTTCACTTCTGCTGTGGAAATAATGACACAGTAAGGGTAACACAGTCAAGAGTACTTGAATCTCTGAAATGAGATATAGCCCAGTGGAAGAAAGATAGCAGTAGCTGATCTACCCCTATCTATTACCATACTTGCCTTTTAAATGTTAGTGTAATTGTACTGTTTACCATTATATACATTATTTTGGTTTATTTGTACATGCAGACATTGATTTAAATAAGGGACAATATCCAAAATGATAGAATGTTTAGTTTTTGACAAAGCTATATATACATATATATACATATGTATATGTATATAATGTGTGTGTGTGAGCATGTATATATATGTGTGTGTGTGTGTGTGTGTGTGTGTGTGTGTGTATATATATATATGTTTGAGAGAGAGCACAAACAGGGGAGAGGCAGAGAGGGGGAGGACAGAGGATCTGAAGCAGGCTCCACACTGCTGAAAGCAGTGAGTCCAATATGGGGCTCAAACTCAAAAACTGTGAGATCATGACCCTGGCTGAAGTCTGACACTCAACCAACTGAGCCACCCAGGCACCCCCAAAGTTATATATATTTAAAAAAAATTTTTTTTATGTCTTTTATTTATTTTTGAGGGACAGAGAGAGACAGCGCGAGCAGGGGAGGGTCAGAGAGAGAGGGAAACACAGAATCTGAAGCAAGCTCCAGGCTCTGAGCTAGCTGTCAGCACAGAGCCCGACGTGGGGCTCGAACCCACGACCGTGAGATCATGACCTGAGCTGAAGCTGGCCGCTCAATCGACTGAGCCACCCAGGTGCCCCCCAAAGTTATATTTTTAAAAAATAATTTTCTATTCCCATAATCTTCCCAAAAGGAGAAAAAAAAAAAACCCGATCTTGTTTTTATCTTTTCAAGCAGATTAAAGCAGTAGAGGGGAGTGTATCTAACCTGATTTCTAGCCTTTTGTGAGACCGTAATGTCAGATTCATCATGATTTCATGTTATTTGTTGAGGACTCCTGACAGCCAGCTCTTCTTTTTTCCTTGCATTTGCTTTGATCTCTTTGCACTTGCACACCTTCTACTTAAAGTTCTGCAATGGTTATGTTTTGTTTTGTTTTTTTAATGTTTATTTTGAGAGAGGAAGTGTGTGGGGTGGGGGCAGAGAGAATCCCAAGCAGGGTCCTTGCTGTCAGTGCAGAACTCAACACAGGTTTTATCTCATAAACCATGAGATCATGACCTGAGCCTAAATCATGAGTTGGACAGTTAATTGACTGAGCCACCTAGGCGTCCCTGCAATAGTTATTCTTTAAAAAGCATAAAAACCCACCTCAGAGTATATATTTATGTTAACCATGATTACATGTAGTAGTTATAAATTTGAGTGCTGGTGTAATCTGTGTCATTCTATTGCATTGTGGGTTTTGGATTTGAATTGAGAAGTGTTTTTTGAAGCACTACTTGTTTGTTTTAATTTATATAAAATAAAGGTATAATTGTACATATAATAAAGTGTATAATCTTAAATTAAAGCTTGATAATTTTTTACATATGTGTAGACTCATGTAACCACACCCAGATTGAGATACAACATTTACAGCTCTCCTCCACAAAGACTCTCTTAACTCTTTCCCAGTCAGTACATACCCTAAAGAGATAATCACTATTTTGACTTCTATCACTGTAGTGTCTTTGTTTTTGTTTTTAATTTCATAGTAGAAGTTCTTTTTAAAATGTTACTTTTTTGGTTGTAAATTTAATAGAGCACCTGAGTAGCATACCTAACTTATTAGTAAAGTTATAATCAGAGATTGCTTGGAAGGCATGGATGAGCAATACTAATTGTATGATACAGATGATTAGTAACACCTTTTGAGTGTGGTCTTACACAGCCTTCCTCATGGCCGGAATAAACTTTACCTGGGACTAGAGTACAACTTTCTTTTTCATTTGGAATTCTTTAATTATAAAGAGAACCTAGAATAATAAAGTAATATAATAACTGTTCATGTACTTGTAGACTGATTTAATATTAATGTGTCATTGTGTCAGATTTTAAAAAATATTTTGCTTTGATATAATTTATGACTTAGCAGACATTATAGGAGTATTATGAGGAATTTAAATTTACTAATGC
This sequence comes from Suricata suricatta, assembly GCF_006229205.1. Taxonomy (NCBI): domain Eukaryota; kingdom Metazoa; phylum Chordata; class Mammalia; order Carnivora; family Herpestidae; genus Suricata; species Suricata suricatta. The sequence goes on from NC_043713.1 coordinate 67,767,340, forward strand.
CCTTAAGTTATTTACATTTTTTTCCATATAGTTTATTATTCTTAATCCATGGTTTTTTCTGAACCCTTTGGGAGTAAGTTGGAGGCACTGTACCTTTTTTTTGTTTTTAATGTTTGTTTATTTTTGAGAGAGAGTACGAGTGAGGGAGGGGCAGAGAGAAAGGGAGATGGGAGAATCCAAAACAGGCTCCACACTGTCAGTGTAGAGCCTGATGTGGGGTTTGGGATCATGAACCATGAGATCATGACCCAAGCCAAAATTAAAGAGTTGGATGCTTAACCGACAGAGCCACCCAGGCTCCCCTCAGAATTTCTTTGAATACTTTAGAGTTTATTTCCTTTTCTTAAAAAATATTTTATTTATTTTTGATACAGAGAGAGACAGAGCATGAGGGGGGAGGGTCAGAGAGAGAAGGAGACACAGAACCAGAAGCAGGCTCCAGGCTCTGAGCTAGCTGTCAGCACAGAGCCCGACGCAGGGCTTGAACCCACGAACGTGAGATCTGACCTGAGCTGAAGTCAGAGGCTTAACCGACTGAGCCACCCAGGCGCCCCTAGAGTTTATTTCCTAAGAATAAGTAAGGATATTCTCTTACATAACCATGGAATAATCCTTTATGGATTTTTATAGTTTAATTCTGAGGATAATCTTACATCTGAGTTCTTGGATACCCCTCACATATGGCAAACTATTTCACATATTACCTCAGGTTCCTCTATCATTAGAAGTTTTAGTATGTTTTTAAGCTGAACAAAATCCAAATGTAGCGTGTTTTACTATTGGTCAAGATATTTTGAAATTTGAAAATTAAAATTCATCTTGTTGACCTCCAGGCTTGTCACCAGATTTACTATATTACAGTGTCTTCACATAATTTTTGAACTCAGAGGTACTAATCAGGCTTTAGTCTGTCAGTGTCCTTTGCACATTAATATTATGAAGTGTCAACATGATACATAAACTCAACGGAGTGGTTTTAGTTGTCTCTTATCACCACTTCCCACAGAGATGATGTCCCTGTGCATGTTCAGGCCACATTATTCCCCTACCTGTGTTCTCTATAATAGTACTTGTTTTTAGGCATTCTATTTATGGATAAAGTCATTTGTATTATACTTACCATCTGTGAAGTGGGTACATTTGCTTGTGAAAATTAAAACTCCATACACTAAAGGTCTTAGCACACATGTTACCAAATGAGCAACTGTCTGTGTTGTAGTACCTAAAGAAGGTGGTGGTTTTCCTTATGCCCTGTTTGGATATTCTGGAACCCAATTTTTTTCTTGTACATGTAACTTCAGAAGTTTTCTTTTATTATATTTGCACTTTAATGTAAAGTTTATAATGTAAACTTTTTTTCCCATAGTGTTTGTTTTAGTATTTTATTTGTAGAATTTGAAAAGATCTTACTGTTTCAGGGGAAAACTGCTTTCAAGTAATCATGTCACATCATGGTAGGGTATCCATTCTAGTGTGGTTATTTTATTTTTTAAATACTACTTTGAGAGCAAGCAAGCACGTGCGTGTTTGCATGGCCAGGGAGAGGCAGAGAGAGAGGGAGAGAATATCAAGTAGGCCCTGCGCTGTCAGCGCAGAACCCCTATGGCACTTGTTCTCATGAGACCATGACCTGAGCTGAAATCAAGAGTGGGATGCTGAACTGACTGAGCCACCCAGGTGCCCCTAGCGTAGTATTTTAGAATATAGGAATATACTAGCTCTTTGAACTTGGGCAAATTACTTAATTCTTGGGAGACTTGCAGTCTTCACTGAAGTGGGATAAGTAGTATCTACCTCAACAAGATTAAATGAGATAATGTACGAAAAGTACATAGCTCAGTGATAGGCCCATAGTTGAGTGAATACTAGTTTTTAAATATGATATTAATACTTATTCAGACTTTGGTTTTGTTTAACAAAATAGTATTTAAATATCCCTTTAGTTTTATTATAAGCCTGTAATGTTCAATTGTAGTATTCAAACAGAACTTTGTATGCAGTATTTACCTATAGTTTTCTTGTGGGGTGCCGGGTGGCTCAGTCAGTTAAGCATCTGACTTTGGCTCATGTCATTATCTTGTACCCAGTTCAGGGGTTCGAACCCTGCATTGGGCTCTGTGCTGACAGCTCAGAACTTGGAGCCTGCTTCAGATTCTGTGTATCTCCCTCTCTCTCTTCCCCGCCTCCGCTCATACTCTGTCTCTCAAGAATGAATAAACATTAAAAAAAAAACCCCAAAACCTATAGTTTCTTGTGAACAGAGTAATGGATACTTCTATAATAAAGCCTTTTATTAGCTTTTTAAAAATGTATATTGGTTTATTTCCCAGTAATCCTATGAGATTGTTTTGTCAAGACATATATTTCTTTTGTGAGCTCAAGAAACAGATACCCAGAGAGTGTGTGGTGTAACTAAGTTATTGATACATAACGGGGTATTAATGGGAATAGCTAACATGGATGTGTTTACTAAGTGGCGGGTACACTGCTAGTTACTTCTATGTATTAGATAACTTAATGCTTAGAATAACACTGTGAGATATTTTTGCTGTCAGAAACATGTTAATGAAAAGAGACCTGTTCAAGATTATAGAACTAATTAAATGCCTGAATTAGGTTTGGAGGCAGAATCACTTTGCCTCTAAAGCTGTGCAAGAATGCCCAAAAGCTAACACTCCTTAGAATGCTGGTGTATGTTTTTAATTCTTAGACACTGATATTCCCTTGGAAGCCTTTGTTTAAAACCACAGAAACTGAAGTGACAGTGTAGAGTAAAAGGGGAAATCATGTTGCTCCACTGTGCCACAAGTTGTGGAGAGTAGAATAAAAGAGGAAAAGCAGGAGATCTAGTCTTAAATACTGTCTTTTGCAAAAGAATTTGCTGTTCTAATTAGGTTTACTGTCTGGTTGAATGAATGATCTTTTATCTTCTCATACCCTTTTGCGGGGGAGGAGGAAAGTTTAAAGGCTGGAGACAAAAGCATTTATTTGTTTTTTTTTTTAATTTTTTAAATTATTTCATTTTGAGAAAGAGAATGAATAGGGGAGGGGCAGAGAGAGACGGAGACACAGAATCTGAAGCAGGCTCCAGGCTCTGAGCTGTAAGCACAGAGCCAGATGCAGGAGTTGAACCCACAGACTGTGAGATCATGACCTGAGCCACCCAGGTGTCCCAAGCATTTGTTTGTTCTGAAATCCCTTAATTGGGTTTGCATTCTAACTGTTTTGTTGTCTATAATTGTAATTTGGACCAGGTTTAGAAAAAAGAATAAAAGATTTCTTAACTTCTATAGCATCATTTCAGTACTAACCCTAAACCTACACACACACACACACACACACACACACACACACACACACACACACACACGTATATATTCAGGGTCAGTACTGAAATGAGATATATATCATATATATCATGAGGGTCAATACTGTAATTATGTACATATGTATATAATATATATTTATTTGAAACTGTATTTGGTTATGCTTGGGAACTTTTAGGTAGTTAGAGTCTCATTAATACACTGAACACATGGACCAATTGTCTTAACCAGTCAGCTTTTTGCTTCCTTGCCCTTGTATTTGTTCTGTTGTGCTGGTGCCCATAACAACACAAGCTTACAGCCCAGTAATGCAGGGTAAGTAGACTTCCTTCCTTCCCTGGAGCCTCTTCCTGTACTAGATGCCAGCTCTGAGGTTGGTGAGCCTGGGAGTTTAATGGAAAACCTGATTTCCCGACTTTCTGTTAGATTAGATTGTCTCAGTGCTGAAATAAGCTTTAAGAAGTGGGTAAAAAGCAGTGCCCGGCTTGAGTCTATTTAAAAAATCTTCAACTTTAGAGTGAATGGATTTTTTGCTTTGTTAACATTCTCAGAAAATGTTGGTGGGTTTAATGTTACTATTTAATAATAATCTGTAGTAAACATTATTGAAGGATACCTAAGTTTTCCATTTAATAGCTATTTATTTGCATTGGCAAAATCTCTGTATATTTCCATATTCCCGAAACCTGCTTTCCTACACAGTTTTCCAAGTTAAATTCTTTAAAAAAATAAATTAAAAAAAGATTTTATTTTAAAGTAATGTCTACATCCAACATGGGGCTCAAACTGACAACCCCGAGATCAAGAGTCACGTGCTTTACTGACTTAGCAAGCCAGGCAACCCGTTTTAAAAAAAATTTTAAGATTAAGAAGATTTTTAAGTTATCTCTATACCGAACATGGGATTCGAATTAATAACCTTGAGGTCAAGAGTCATAAGCTCCAGCAACTGAGTCAGGTGTCCCCCAAGTTAATTTCTTTGAGTAGAATATAAAATTAGAATACTAAAAAAGTAGCCCCATATCCTTTCCATTTGAGTTTTAAGATGTTTATGTTTTTAATATTACTGACCTTGGCTAAAAGACTAACTGGAGAATTTGATATGAGTTTTGGATTTTTTTTTTTAAGTTTATCGTGAGAACAAGAGAGAGCAGCACATGTGCATATGGGAAGGGCAAGAGAAAGGGAGAGAGAGGATCCCCAGTAGGTTCTGCCCTGTCAGTTGGGAGTCTGATGCAGGGCTTGAACTCATGATTGTGAACTATGAGACAATGATCTGAGCCCGAACCAAGTGTTGGATCTTGACCGATTGAGCCACCCAGGCACCCCTGATTTTTGGATTTAAAGGCTTATATTTTACCCCCTTTCCAGAAGTTTCTGTCAAGCACTTCTACAGCTGACAAACCTAAGATACTTTTTGATAATGGATTAAGCTTCATTATTATATACCATCTTATCTTTTGTGTGTTTGTTTCTTGTCATAACTTACAGATGTTTTAGCTTTACTGCATTTTGTTTTCATTTGTTAGGATATTAGCTTTAATATCCTTTGTTAGGCTATTAGTCTTAATATCCTTCAGGTCTCAATCTTTTTTTCTCAGGAGATGCTGACACTTTAAATGGCTATAAAAATTGCTTGAGTGCCTATTGAGCATCAAGACATTCTTTGCTGGGAGTTCCTTTCTTTACCACATACTGATTATCTTTGATCATAGCAGTCTTGAGTCTTAGGAGCAACTTGCCAGTTTACTTTGGGTGCTTGTTCACTTTTTTCTTTCATAAACCGTTGAAGACTAGTTTTTATAAAATGCTATTTTTTAGAATATAAAATTTGGTGAATTACATCTACTTTTTGGGTCTAATGAAATAAACTTCAAATTGCATTTCATAAAGGATCTAAAATCTGTGAATGAGGGAATAAACCTGCCAAAGCTTGTTATTTTAGCTGATGATGCTTCAGTAGGTGCAAACCTCTCTGAAATCTGAGCCTGGTTTGGAACCATATATGTACTTCTGTCACTCTTAAGTGGAAAATAATTTTGTACTGACTAGGGAGCCCAGAGTTAAATTTTTCTTGGTCATTGGGGTAATGGTGTTGTAAAAATTTTTCCCTAGATTCCTTGCTCAGAAACAGCTATATAATTTGCAGGTTTCCTTTTTCAAAAAAATACTAAGAATTTCAAAATGGTTGTAGCGCAGCATTAAACTGAGCATGGAGTCGTGTGACTGCGTAGGTTGTGCACCCATGAAGCTGGACCTGTCCTGGTTAATGTGTTCAGTTCTTGAGCAGATAATTTAGAAAAATTGTGTACATTTTCTAATTTTGATGCATAGTTACTATTTTCATTTGAAGAAAACATGTCCTATACTAGAATTTAAAATGCTTGGAAATCAAAAAGAATGAAATCTTGCCATTTGCAACTATCTGGATGGAACTAGAGGGTATCATGCTAAGTGAAATTAGAGAAAGAAAATATCATGACTTCACTCATATGAGGAATTTAAAATACAAAACAGATGAACATAAGGGAAGGGAAGCAAAAATAATATAAAAACAGAGAGGGGGGACAAAACATGAAAGACAAATACAGAGAACAAACAGGGTTACTGGAGGGGTTATGGGAGTGGGTATGGGCTAAGTGGGCAAGGGACACTAAGGAATCTATTCCCGAAATCATTGTTGCACTATATGCTAACTAACTTGGATATAAATTAAAACAATAAATAAATTAAAAATATTCTTAAACTGTTTTAGGCTATTTTATTTTCTAACTTAAGATATGGTTAAGGAGTATCACAGTACAAATTCTTATCTAATAAGAATAAAAAAAAGACACAAAACACTATGGATCTGAAAGATGGGAAATGGATTGTATTGGAGGTGATTGTTTTGTTTTATTCAGAGATTGAGGTCTGTAGAGATGAACTTTTGAAATTGATGACCCTGAGTTGTGACTTTCAGTCATGTGCTTACCTCACTCTTGAGATAACTTTTTAAATCTTTTCAAACATGCTAATTAAGTTAGCTAAAACTACTTTTAACAAAAGCCCTGTGCTGGTTTTCCCAGTAATTTAAGTTGAGCATTAATTTGTGAAGATAAAATTTTTTAATGAAACTTCAAAGTTTTCAAGGTAGAAATTACTCTGGGATGACTTCATGTGTATGGAGGTATTATACCAAAGAATAACAATCGATGTAGTCTTTTGGATAGCAGTTGTAACTTTTTTTTTTTTTTGAGAGGGAGAGGGCACAAGTGAATAAGGGGCAGAGAGAGAGGAAGAGTGAGCCCCTCGAGGGGCAGAGAGAGAGAGAGAGAAATCCCACAAGGGGCAGAGAGAGAGAGA
>NC_043713.1:67774110-67896226 GCF_006229205.1 Suricata suricatta
TCGCATTCAGGTCCTTCAGCCATTTTGAGTTAATTTTTGTGTATGGTGTAAGAAAGTGGTCTAGTTTCATTCTTCTGCATGTTGCTGTCCAGTTCTCCCAGCACCACCTGCTAAAGAGGCAGTCTTTTCCCATGAAGTTAGTTAACTAGCCTCCAAGGAGATCATGACATGATCAAAGGAATGTGTTATATGATGGCTTTCGTTAATTACCAAGAGCTTTTTGTCAAGGAAATGGTTGTTCAACCACTTGCTAATCTGTTGGTGAGAAGGAGAAAGAAAAAATGTTGGACCTTTGATAACAACCATTTCATGGAAATTTCTGTACCTTAAAAAAACCTCAGACTTTACCCAGAACACTGATCACCTGTTAAATGCATGTTCTTGGGTTATAGGGAAGACCACAAGTTTACAAGCATTGCCTCAGAGAGATTAGAATGAGTGTCTAGTGAACTGCAGAGAGTGGTACATATGATCTGATTGTACAGCTTTTTCTAAATATACTACATCTCCTACTTTAGGGTGAGAGTTAGAGTCTCTGCTTTAGGATTTTAGGATTACAAAAATTAGAATTTAAAAAAATTTTTTTTACATTTTTTTTTTTTTTATTATTCAGAGACAGAGAGCATGAATGGGGTAGAGGCAGAGAGAGAGGAGACACAAAATCCGAAGCAAGCTCCAGGCTCTGAGCAAGCTGTCAGCATAGAGTCTGACATGGGGCTCAAACTCACAAACTGCAAGATCATGACCTGAACCACCCAGGCACCCCCAAAATTCGAATTTTTATAGTGAAATGCACAGTTTGGGTTTCAGTAAATGTTTACAGCTGTGTAGCCACTGCCTCAGTCCTGATATATATAACTTTACATTAGAAAGTTCTCTCATGGCCCCCTTCTGATTATTTCCCCTTCTCCCCCTTCCCAAACTACAGTTCTTGTTTCTGTCACTGTAGATTAGTTTTACTTGCTTTTGCATTTACATGGACTCGTTTAGTATTTTCTCTTTTGCGGTTTCCTGCTTTAAGTCAGTATGATGCTTTTGAGGTTCATTCATGTTCATTTTTACTCTTGAGTAGTATTCCATTGAAGAAATACACCACAATTTGTTTATCTGACCATCTGATACTGGACATTTTGAGTTCTTTGCAGTTTTGGGTTACTGTGAATAAAGTTGCTGTGAACATTGGTGTCCAAGCCTTTTCGTGATTATGTGTTTTCACTTCTCTTGGGTTAATATCAAGGAGTGGAATTGCTGGATCATACAATAGATGGATGTTTAATTTTATAAGCAACTGCCAGACTGTCCTCCAGAAAGTGGTAATGGTAAATTTACACATTGATGAGCCATGTATGAGTTCCAGTTATTTCACATCCTCACATTTGTTCTGGTAATTCTCTTTAATTTGGTTATCCCAGTGGGTGTCAAAGGGTATCTCATTGTCACGTTTTCACTTGCATTTCCTGGATGATTAATGATGATGCATGTCTTTTAATGTGCGTGTTAGCCATGGATGTATCTTTGGTAAGGTTTCTGTTAAAAATCTTTGGTCTGGGGCACCTGGGTGGCTCAGTCGGTTGAGCGTCCGGCTTCGGCTCGGGTCATGATCTCACGGTTGCAGGTTTGAGCCCCGCGTCAGGCTCTGTGCTGATATCTAGCTCAGAGCCTGGAGCCTGTCTTCGGATACTGTGTCTACCTCTCTCTCTGACCCTCCCTTGCTCACGCTGTCTCTGTCTGTCTCTCTTTCTCAAAAATAAATAAAACATTAAAAATTAAAAAAAATCTTTTGTCCATAAAAATTTTCCTTCTGTTACTGATTTGTATTTCCTCTTTATATACTTTGGACATGAATCCTTTATCAGATATATGTGTTTGTAAATGTTTTTCCCCACTCTGATTTTCATTTTCTTAATAATGTCTTAAAAAGTTTTTTAAATTTATTTTAGACAGAACAAGGGGGGCAGAGAGGGAGAGAGACTGAATCCAAAGCAGGTGCCAGGCTCTGTGCTGTCAGTGCAGAGCCCAACATGGGGCTTAAACCCATAAACTGTGGGATCATGACCTGAGTCGAAGTTGGATGCTTAACCAACTGAACCACCTAGATGCCCCTTAATGGTCTCTATAATAAGCAGAGATTTTTAACAATTTAAAAAAGAAAATCTTTTTTACTGTGGAAAAAATATGCATAACAAAATTTACTATTTTAATCATTTTAAAGTGCACAACTTGTTTGCATTGAGTATATTCACAAAGTTCTGCAACCTTCACTAACTACTATGGTATATTCACAGTGTTATGCAGCTGTCACTAACTACTGTGTATTTCCAGAACTTTGTCATCATCCCAAGTGGAATCGCTGTATCCATTAAATAATCAGATATATATTATTTAATGTTTATATATTTATTTTCAGAGAGCATGTGAGTGGGGGAGGGACAGAGAGAGAGAGAAAATCTCAATCAGGCTCCTCAGTGTCCGCACAGAGCCCCATGCAGGGCTTAATCCCACGACTCCAGGATCATGATCTGAGCTGAAATCAAGAGTCAGACGCTCAATTGACTGAGACATCCAGGTGCCTGTCAGAGGTTGTGTGTGTGTGGGTTTTTTTTCTTTTACTTTTTTTTTTTTTTTTTTTTTAAAGAGAGAGTGTGAGCAGGGAATGGCAGAGAAAAAGGACAGAGGATCCGAAGTGGGCTCCATGCTTATAGCAGTGAGCCCAATGCAGGGCTTACACTCACACACTGAGTCAGATGCTCAACTGACTGAGCCACTCAGGTGTCCCTCATAGATTATTTTTTTAAAAAAGATTTTCTTTTTAAGTAATCTCTACACATGATATGGGGCTTGAACTTAGAATCCTGAGATTAAGAGTTGTGTGCTCTGGTGACTGAGTCAGCCAAGTGCCCCCATGATCAGATTTTTTTTTTTTGATTATTAAAAAGTTCTTTTTAAATATTTATTTTTGAGAGAGATAGAGAGACAGAGACTGAGCACGAGCAGGGGAGAGGCAGAGAGAGAGAGATAGGGAGACACAGAATCTGAAGGATGCTCCAGGCTCTGAGCTGTCAGCACAGAACCTGGTGGGGGCTTGAACTCCTTGACTGTGAGATCATTACCTGAGTTGAAGTTGGAAGCTTAACAAACTGAGTTACCCAGGTGCCCCCCAATAATGAGATTGTTTTGTTATGACATTTGTAGCATAAAAGTTCTTGTATAAAAGCAATCAATATTTTACTTTTGAATGCCTTTAATTTTGGGGTATATTGGCCCTTCCATGACAGTTTGAGCTATGTGATATGTGTAGTTTTCATGTCTACCTTTATCAGTCTTAGGGATGGAGAGGATAAATATATTAAGATACTGTCATTGTCAGTTGTTTTAGGTAAGAACTTAACCTTTACTTCTTTTTGACCTGCTTGTTAGTTTTGTGATATTTTATTCTAGACCAAGTATCTTCATTTGAAGTCATATATTTTTTTTAATTTTCTAAATTTATTTTTGAGAGAGAGAGACCGTGTGAGCAGGGGAGAGTCAGAGAGAAAGGGAGATACAGAATCTGAAGCTGGCTCCAGGCTCTGAGCTAGCTGTCAGCACAAAAGCTGATGTGGGGCTCGAACCCACGAACCGCGAGATCATGACCTGAGCCGAAGCCAGATGCTCAACCAACTGAGCCACCCAGGTGCCCCTGAAGTCATATTTTTAATCATGGTAGGGGGAAAAATCAGACTTTGAGTTTACTGGCATTTCTTCCTACTCCTTGGGAGGATAGGAAACAGATAAAAAGGTATTGATCTGAGTTGGATGAGAATGATATTAGTGGTGTTTAAAACAGATTCTTTTATCCTCAGGATATTTGTAGCTCCTGGCATCTAGAGGCAGCATGACTTTTGGAAAGTAGGCACCAATCCTTTCCTTATTTCTGTGGTCTTCATAAGTTTTGCAAGCTACTTTGTTCTGTTGCCTTCATTGTTGATTTGCCTATTTCCACACTCCCAACCAAATAAAACTCTGTACTTTTTTCCCCCTAGAATTGGAGATCCTTAAATATCCTTCCCTTGCTCCAAAAATTACACCATCATGAATTTGTTATTCTCTTGCATTTCTTTCCCCAAGTGTCTGAACTTTTTTTGTGTGTGTGACACACAAAGTGCATGCGATACAAATCTACAGTGTAATGAATGGTTCTATAAAGTGAACACTCATGTCACCACCTTCCAGGTGGATAACTAGAATATTCCCAGCACCCCAGAAGTCTGCCCTGGTTGGTCTCTGTTCCTTCCTACACAGATCATCTCCTTTCCTCTTAGAAATAACTAACCGCTGTCCTACTCTTTGTGGTACTTACTATCTGGCATTTAGTGGTATTGTTACCTACCTATACATATCCATAAACAATAGCTTAACCTGTTTTAAATGGAATTGTACTGTATGTACTTTCTATCTTTTGCACATTTCCTGTGTTGTGTTGGTCTAGTTGATTTTTATTGCTCTTACGTGGTACAAAATACACTACAAATTATCCTATTGTTGCTAGATATCTGGGATGTTTCCAGGTTTGGGCTACTATGAACAATGCTGCTATGAATATTCTTATATATTTCTTCTGGTGCTATTGCATTCCTGAGTGTATACCCAGGAGTACAGTTTCTCCTTTAATGTCGTGTTGTTTTCCAAAATGATTTATCAGTTCACATTCCCATTATCAGTAAATGAAAGTTTCCATTGCCCTACATCTTCATCAACACTTGGTATTGTCAGTGTTTTCAATTTTTGACAAAAACTTGGGGTATATGTAGTAGTATCTTATCCTTTTAAAAAAATAATTAAAAACTTTTTTTTATTTACTGAGAACCAGTAGGGGAGGCACAGAGAGAGAGGGGGACAGAGAATCTGAAGCTGTTCTGTGCTGACAGCAGGGAGCCTAATACAAGGCTTGAATCCACGAACTGTGAGATCATGACCTGAGCTGAAGTCGGACACCCAACTGACTGAGTCACCCAGGTGCTCCCATCCAGCTTTTTTTGAGTTGTCTTTAGCAGTTTGGTGATTTGAAATACTTGGTGGTGCTGGAAATATTTTAACCTTTATTTGGGTTTTTTGCTTAGGATTTTGTGATAAGGTTTTGTATGTTTAGATTCTGTCCAGCTTAAAAATTGGATTTTGATTACATAAGTAGACTTAAAGGGAGTTGCCTTGGGTTATAGAATAGACTGGAGTCAGGGTCGCAATGTGAATTGATATATTAGAGGCTAAGGTATAACTTTGAGATATACTGTGAAATTTGTTAGTTACATGCATTTTTATGACAACTTCATCCTGGGATGAAAGCTGCTTTAACTTATATTATCCCCATTAATTTTGCAGTGAACTGGAGGAAGGCTTGTTAGGCTCTGTGCTGGGCTTGGAGCCTACTTTAAAAACAATAAAAATTAGAAAGTTCAATAATAACTGATTTGAATGCATGGGAAAGATTAAAACCAGAGATGTATTGAATAAACTAGGAGCTAACCTTTTACATTGGGAGGGAGACATGGTTAACCTAAATTTGTGCGTGTGCACCATAATATAAATAAAGATCACTCAATTCTTCATTTAATACATATTATCCCTGGGAGCATTGTTCTCTTCTATTTCCTGCTTTTATTCCTCTATATCAGACACCAATGAACTGTTACAAACCTCAGTTGCTTTATATTTACATATATCTGGGTTATTGAACTCTATCTCTACCTTTCTGTTTTTTTCTAGCATTTAATCTGTTTATTTTTTTCCTCTTCATTTTTAGACCTCCAGGAATTTATATGACTCAGTAGACTGCATAGTATATATTCTTGGGGGGTGTTGGAGTTGTAGGTTAATGACAGTTTTCACAGATTTACATTTAAGCTTTTAAAACTTCAGACTCTCATGTTTTACTCCAGAAATTTTAGGCAATCTTATCAGATTAGAGTTGCACTGGGGTAAGAGGCACTTTAAATATTAAGGATATTTAAGTAATATTGAATAGATAATTATTAATATTGCTACAAGAAAATAAGCATTTGTCTATGGAAAATGGAGTCGAAAGGGAAGTACTCTGGGAACATTTTGCATTTTATTTTATAGACAAGGGCTAAATACATGTGTGTATTCATACATACATATTAGATAAGATTTAAAAAACAAATCCAAGAGTGCCTCACAGGCTCAGTCTGTGGAGAGTGCAACTCTTGATTTTGGGGTTCTGAGAGTCAGTCCCATGTTGGGTGTGGAGATTACTTAAAATTTTTTTTATGTCTTTTATTTGTTTTTGAGAGACAGACACAGTGAGAGCAGGGGAGGGTCAGAGAGGGAGGGAGACACAGACTCTAAAGCAGGCTCCAGGCTCTGAGCTAGCTGTCAGCACAGAGCCCGACGTGGGGCTTGAACCCACGAACCATGAGATCATGACCTGAGCTGAAGCCGGATGCTAACCGGCTGAGCCACCCAGGCGCCCCCCCTTAAATATTTAAACCTCCCCCCACAAATCCAACTTTTTTTTTAAAGTTTATTTATTTTTTTTTGAGAGAGAGAGAGTGTCATGAGTAGGGAGGGGCAGAGAGAGAGGGGGAGAGAGAATCCTAAGCAGACTCCTGGGTGTCAGCACAAGCCCACAAACCATGAGATCATAACCTGAGCTGAAACCACCCAGGTGCCCTGAACTTTTTTTTTTTAAAGTAATCTCCATATTCCATGTGGGGCTTGAACTCACAACTCTGAGAACTAGAGTTGCATGCTCCATTGATTGAGCCATCCAAGCATCCCCAAATCCAACTTTTTATGTAGGTACAGAAGATGAACAGGACAGAATGAAAATGACTATGGCTACTCTTGGGAAAGCAAGATGGTTGCTTTTTTTACCCTTTAGATAATAGTACAGTGACATTCACTGAAGAGCAAGTTCATTAAGATTTTTAGGTGATATGACCAAGGTAGAATATTCAATTAGCAATAAAACTGTTGAGTGCTAGTCAGGTGATTAGTTACTTTTCTTGCTGATAAAAACTTTATTCACAGTTCTATATAAATATCTTACTATAGAACATAAAAATTAGCTGTAGTTACCATTTTTCATTGGTATATTTCTTTTGTGTACCAAATTCGGTTGGCATATGTATTTTGTAAATGTTTACTTTTTATCCCAGTTACAGTGAATGAACTCTTAATTGTGCCTATTGCTGGAATCATCACTATCTTTGATTTATAATAACAGCAGATTTCTCCAGAAATCAAATTTAATACACAGTCCATGTTAATTTATTTCTGGAAATGAATTAAGTATTATTTAAGAAAATATTTGGTGCCTTGTTGTGATATTTATACAATAGAATATTTTACTTCTCAGGGTGTTGGGTCGCTCAGTCAGTTGAGCAACTGACTCTTGATTTTGTCTCAGGTCATGATCCCAGGGTTGCAGGATTGAGCCCTGCAGCTGGCTCTGCACTGAGCATGGAGCCTGCTTAAGATTTTTCTCTGTCCCTCTGTGCTCTCTTGTTCTGTAAAATTAAGGGGAAAAAAAAGTATATATATATCTTATTTTTCTTTGAAGCTGTAATTTTTGAGTATATAGTAATTTTTAGATTACTTAGAAATTGTCTAATTTGTAATGTTAATGTAAAAAATATGGTACAGTTTGTATTACTCTGCTCTGAAAGTTTATTTTAAAGTTTATTTTTGAGAGGAGTGAGAGAGTGCATGCATGTGCTTGTGTAAATGGGGGAGGGGTAGAGAGAGGAATATAGAAAGAATCCAAAGCAGGCTCCACTGTCAGCAGGGTGGGGGTGGGGGGCGGGGGGGGGTGCTGATGGTGCTGGGAGCCCAACGCTGGGCTCAGACTCACAAACCCTGAGATCATAACCTGAACTGAAATCAAGAGTCAGATGCTTAATTGACTGAGCCACCTAGGTGTCTCACCATGCTATGAAAGTTTGATTTATTAAAAAAATATTTTTTAATGTTTATTACTGAGAGACACAGAGTATGAGCCTGGGAGGGGCAAAGAGAGGGGGAGACACAGAATCCAAAGCAGGTTTCAGGCTCTGGCTATCAGCACAGAGCTTGATGCAGGGCTCAAACTCACAGACTGCAAGATCATGACCTGAGCCAAAGTCAGACGCTTAACCTACTGAGCCACCCAAGCGCCCCTGTGAAAGTTTGAGTATTTTTGCTAAGAAGAAATCTGTAAAACTTTAAAAACTAAATTTTATCTAAGCATGCTGTATCTAATAGTATCTTGTGTTTGATTAATATAGGAAATATTAAGTGAGCTTATTTGTATTTGAGTTATAGTCATGCCCTAATTCAGCCTCTTTGGTTGTTTAAAAAAACTGGATGCATGTTATTTAATTATAATTTTATAAAGGAAATCAGGCTGAATATGTGAATCATGTGGTTTTGTTATTCAGGACTCTTAGTTGTTAGTGACAAACTGAATTAGAGCTTAAATAAATATACAAGAGAAGGTGTGGCTTTAATTGAACTGAATTGAACATAATTATCTGGGTAATTATCTGGCAGCCGGATTGGGGACTTGGAATTGAGGGTACAGAGTCTCAGTTATTCTGGTTTTGCATCTCTGTGATCATTGCTGTGATTCTCTCAGGCTCATGGCTCTATAGTCAAAAGTCTCTCCATCCTCTTAGTGTCTGAATAATATTTTCCACTGTGCCCCTCCACCAAAGGAAATAGTAATAGCTCCATTTATTAAGTGGTTAGAGCCAAACAACTGAAGTGTTTATTTCCTAACAATTTAGCTACTTGAAAATAAGTATAATTTGAAAGAAAACATTTTAATATGTATGCCTGTCAGCTACCAAACAAATTCTCAAACCTTGGAATCGGATTAGATATTCCACCTCTGTTTCCTGTTGGACATTGTTTTTTACAGGATACTTTTTGTCATAGCAACTTGCTAAAACTTCTGTCTTAAAGAAATATCATTGAAAGGAATGTTGTTTAAGCTAATGTTGAAATTATGAATGACCTCAGATAGTTGTTTGTGTGGTTCACAATGTCAGTTATTGCTGTTTCCCTCAGAAACTTAAACAGTTCCTGTAGTGCCCCTGTGAATTTACTGTGGTGTACCCCCAAGGTGCCTCAGCACACAGGTTAGGAACCATGATTTTAGAAGAAAAGGATTTATCTTTTAAATACTTATTTTTGAGAGAGAAAGAGAGTACGCATGTGCGGAGGAGGGGCGGAGAGGGAGACCCAGAATCCAAAGCAGGCCCTAGGCTCTGAGCTGTTTGCACAGAGGCTGATGCTGGGCTCAAACTCACAAACCGCAAGATCATGATCTGAGCTGAAGTCAGATGTTTAAAAAAGTTTATTTATGGATTTGAAAGCATGATCTTTGTGCTTTCATAATTACCTGGGTAATCAAGGATCAAAGATACAAACTTTAGAGCTAAACTTATAAAACTCCTGGAAGAAAACACAGGGGAAACTTCCTGACATTGCATTTGGCAATGATTTCTTGGATATAACATCAGAAAGCACAGACAGCAAAAGAAAAAATAGATACATTGAACTGTATTAAAAACTTAACATGTATTAGTGTATACTATCAAGATAGAAAAGGTACTCAGATTGGGAGAAAATATTTGCAAATCATTTATCTGATAAAGGATTAGTATCCAGAATATATAAAGAAACCCAACTCTACACCAAAAAACAACCTAACTAAAAAATGGTCAGAGACTTGAATAAACATTGCTTCACAAAGAAGTTATATAAATAGCTACTAAACACATGAAAAGATGCTCGGCATCACTAGTCATTAGGAGAATGCAAATCAAAACCATAAGACGCTACTTCACAGCAGTTAGGATGGCTGTTATCAAAAAAGTGGAAAAGAGTTGTCCAGGATATGGAGAAATTAGAACTCTGGGGCCTTGGTGGGAATGTAAAATGGTGCTGAGGGGAACGCTGTGGTTGCTCCTCAGAAAATTAAACCAAGAATTACCATATGATCTAGCAATTACACGCTTAGGTATCTACCCAAAAGAAGTGAAATCAGGGACTAATGTATTTGTACACCAGTGTTTATAACAGCACTATTCACAGTAGCCAAAAGGTAGAAGCAGTCTAAATATCCATCAGTGGATGGATGTATAAACAAAATGTGTGGTGTATGTACATGGAGTGGAGTATTATTCAGCCTTAAAAAGGAAGTTTGGGATGATGAAAAAGTTAAAGAAATGGATAGTGGTGGTGATTACACCACAGTGTGAGTGTACTTAAGGTTATTCAATTGTACACTTAAAATGGCTAACATTGTAAATATGTATATTTTACCACAGTAAAAACTAAACAATCTGGAAAAAAAAACACTTGAAACATGTGCAGTTTGTTTTACTTCAGTTATATCTTAAGTTAAAAAGAATTTTGAGGTATTTAACTCAAAAAATAAATTGTGATGATTTTATTTAAGGATGATGAAATAACTGTATAGCTATGAAAGTCTATTTGTCCTACAAAGTGATATCTTATAATGGGGATAGTTCTGTGGAACAGACACAGCAGTGGATGTATTTTAATTTTACAAAGCTTCTGATTGTCTCTGGTGGCATCTTCATCCATAAGAGATGATAATCTGTCTTATTGCTAAATGGTGCAAAGCAGATTAGAAGTTCATATTCATTACTGGTGGGTTCCTGTCAGATGAGAGAGAGAGAGACACACACACACACACACACACACACACACACACACACAACAAATCGTTTTATAAAGAGGATTGTGCTCTCAACTACGTAATGTTCTTAAGAGTAATATAGTTGAGGGGCACATGGGTGGCTCAGTCGGTTGAGCGTTGGACTTTGGCTCAGGTCATGATCTCGAGGTTCATGGGTTTCAGCCCTGCGTCAGGCTCAGTGCTGACAGCTCAGAGCCTGGAGCCAGCTTCAGATTCTGTGTCTCTCACTCGTGCTCTGTCTGTCTCTCTCTCAAGAATAAACAAACATTAAAAAAAAGT
This sequence comes from Suricata suricatta, assembly GCF_006229205.1. Classification (NCBI taxonomy): domain Eukaryota; kingdom Metazoa; phylum Chordata; class Mammalia; order Carnivora; family Herpestidae; genus Suricata; species Suricata suricatta. The sequence continues at coordinate 67,785,098 of NC_043713.1, forward strand.
AATACAGATGATGAAATGGGGGGGTATGCTCATTAAGTTCATGGATGACTCATCAGCCCCTTTGAAGGTAGAATTCAGGACTGTCTTGACAAGTGAGAAGAGGTTGTAAAAAATAAAGATATTAAGGAACAAGTGTTAAGTAGCATACTTCAAGTGGATAATAAAACGCTGATGAAAATCTTTAGTTTTGTGGCAGAATGGAACTTAATAAAGCCTATTCTGCTCTATAAAAAGTAAAGTAGCATATGTAGTATATAAGAGATTTCTCATTATAAAAGGGGCTCCTTACTTGGAGTCACATTATGGGGAGTATAGTTAGCATCAAATTTTATTATATTAGCAGACTTATTGAATGGAGTAGTTAGTATGGCATAGATGTTTATAATGTGAACTGTGGAACTAGAATGCGTGGGTTTGAATTCTGGCTTCTCAACTGGTATAACTTAGGAAAATTACTTCTCTATATCTGTTTTTTCAACTTTTTTCAACTATGATGGTCATTATATATAGAATTATTATGGGGTTAATTGAGATAATACATATAGGACTTTATTTTTAAAAAACATGCAAGAGAGCGTGCAAGCGTGGGAGAGGTAGAAAGAATCTTAGGCAGGTTCATGTCCAGCACAGATTCCCCTATTCAGGCCTTGATCTCACGACAGTGAGATCATGACCTGAGCCAAAATCAAGACTCGGATGTTTAACTGGCTGAGCCACCCAGGTTACCCAACACATATAAGACTTTTAAAACAGTGCCTGGCATATAGAGAAGTGCTCAATAAAATTGGCTGATTAAAACATCCTTGACAACTGGTCACAGTTAGCCCATTAATATGAGGTTCTATTGATAGTGTTTTCTCTCCCTGTTCTTGCTGTCACTGTAAAAAAAAAAAAAGTTATTAAAAAATGGTCTTGTTTTTTCTTAGTAGCATGCTAAATAATGCCATTGCTTTTTGGTGCTATAGAGTTAGCTATTCATGTGGATGCCGTACTGTTCAAGTACTTTGCCAGTTATCAGAAAGCGTTAAATATATGCAACTGAAAAATCATCTTGGCTTCATGTAGGAAGAAACTACTTTTTAGTGTCACTAATTTGTAAACCTGTTTGCTCTTCCTTTATCAATTGAGGAAGAGTTGAGGAGAGGACAGAGAAGGAATACATTTTTTCGGGTAGAAGCAAAATTACACAAAGAATGGAATGTAAAAAGGAGTTTTTAGGAATGACTTGATTGTAAGAATGGCTTTTATATGATGGCCTCAGAGAAGTCAAAGAAGATTAAAACTACTTTCCCTTGGTGTCAACTTTTATATTATGTATTCTTGTTTTAAGTAGTGCTTTTAATTATTAGTATTATTATTTTTTAAAAATTTTTGAAAGAGCACGAGTAGGGGAGGGTCAGAGAGAGAGGGAGACACAGAATCCGAAGCAGGCTCCAGGCTCTGAGCTGTCAGCACAGAGTCCAACGCGGGGCTCAAACCCATGAACCATGAGATCATGACCTGAGCTGAAGCCAGAAGCCGGACACTTAACCAGCTGAGCCACCCAGGCACCCCTAAAGTAGTGTTTTTAATCTTTACAGAAACCACCCTCATTTTATTTTTAATGTTTGTTTATTTTTGAGAGAGAGAGAAAAAGAGAAAGAGAGCACCAGCACAAGCAGGGGAGTGGCAGAGAGGGAGATACAGAATTCAAAGCGGGCTTCAGCTGAACTATCAGCACAGAGCCCAGTGCGGGGTGCGAACCCACAAATTGTGAGATGTATGCTAAACTGACTGAGCCACCCAGGCGCCCCTTATTTATTTTTAAAGTAAATACGCTGTCAGTACAGAGCCCAATGATGCTAGGCTCAGTCTCACAAACCAGGAGATCATGAGCTGAGCTGAAATCAAGAGTTGGATGCTTAACCCACTAACCCATCCAGGCACCCCAACCCACCCTTGCTTTATATAAAAACGGCATTTCTTTTTCACAAGTGACATTTTTATTAATACCAGTTCAGGACTGGTTACCAAGTTCCTGTTCAAGAAGTTTTTATGTGTTAGTCAAATGACAGTGTACCATGAATTATCAGGTATTACCTATTTTTAGATTAATACTGGAATCTGAAAGTAGAAAGCACTTCAGTTTCCCCATGATTATAATGAGAATTATCACCTGTAGTTATTTTTAGTTGCTTATGCAAAAATTTTTTATGATTGATCCCAAAACCATTACGGAGAGAGAAATGTTATTTCACTGACTAATCAGAACATTTTTAGTCGCTTTTGAGGGGATTTGCAGACTGTGTGTGTTTTGAGAGTGTGAGAATGGGAAGAAGGGTTTGGAGGAGGGAGAGAGGTAGAATTTGATAAGAGAGAATATGTTAAATCATATGTAACTGCAAAGATGCAGTAAATGTTTTAGTGGCCTAAAACACTCTGATGATCTGGTTGGTAGAGAAAAAGACCAGTCTGGGTATAGGAACCAACATAAACAATGGCAAGGAATTTGGAATGAACATAGAATGTCCTAGAGGAGAAGAGTAAGATCCTCATTTAGGGGAGACTTGGTTGTTTGAGAGGGAAGGGCCTCATTTTGGGGAGACCTTGTTTTTGACAGATGCACTAGATTTTGACAGATACAATGATGGTACCTTGAGAGTTCATTGATAATTGTGTAGAGAATAGTGGTTAGTTAATGTTTGCCTCACGCAGTTAAGTGATTTTTTTTACTTAAGTCTCACATGCCTATAACTAAACCTTTTGCTTCAGCAAAATCGTGTACTACTTTTTTTATTTTGACTTTGAAAGTTTCTAATGCATATTGGAAACTTATAAACCTTTCTATTGTAAAGGCTTATTCTAGAAGACAGGCAGGTAGAACTGTTGCATTTATGGTAGAAACTAGAATATAGAGGTTTTAAGCGGACAAGAGTGTGTTGTTAACATTTAATGGGTAGGTAAATAGAAGACATGGTTAATTTTTTGTATTTACCTAATTGTTGTGTGTTTTTTCTTTTAATTAAAAATGTAATTATTGAACATGTTCTTCTTCCCTGTCAGAATTAGTATTCACTTGTTTGAAGATACTAGCTCAGTAACTCTCTTTTCTAATGTTATCTCCATTTTGCAGATGAGGAAACTTTGTGAACTTCCCAAACTGACACAAGTAAGTTTGGAGTCAAAATTAACATACCAAACAGTCTGATTCCAAAACCTTTGATCATACCTAACCAGCTATATTGTAGTGCCTCTCATTAAAACATAGTCTAGGCCCTTGGGTTCCAATGTTGAGTAAGAAAATGACCTTACATAGGAAATCATAATCTGTATAGAACACATAGAAATGTAAATAATTAGGGGCACCTGGGTGGCTCAGGAAATTGGGCGCTGACTTTGGCTCAGGTCATGATCTCACGGATTTGTGAGTTCAAACCCCTTGTCTGTGCTGACAGCTCCGAGCCTGGAGCTTGCTTCAGATTCTGTTTTCCTCCCCTGCTTGTGCGCTCTCTCTCTCTCTCTCTCTTTTAAATAAAATAAAAAACATTAAACTAAAAAAATGTAAATAATTGTAACATCATGTAGTATAAAATAGAGCTATATTGAAAGTGCACATGAATTCTGCAGGGAAGCTTTCAGTGAAACTTTGTTTTCAGGCAAAGAATCGAAGGGTACATAGTACTTATCCGAATACATAAAGCAGTATGAGTAAATCAGGCAAAGGTAATAGCGGTGACAAAAACTATTTGCTATTTTTCATGTGTGAAATTTTTTAAAGCAGCTTTAAGTTGTTCATTCTGGATATAAGGGTCATAGGGCTTTTTTTTGTTTTTGATTTTGTTTTGAGCAGGGATGTTTTAGTGAAACTTCTGTTGATAGGATTGGATATGGCAAGTGTTACAGGAGTAACTGACCAGGGACAGGTGGGTGGCTGGGACAGTTAAGTGTCTGACTTTGCTCAGGTAGTGATCTCAGGGTTCATGAGTTCCAGCCCTGTGTTGGGCTCTGTGCTTACAGCTCAGAGCCTGGAGCCTGCTTGGGATTCTGTATCTGCTTCTGTCTCTGCCCCTCTCCCACTCACACTTTGCTTGTCTCTCTCTCAAAAATAAATAAACATTAAGAAAAAAGAAGAGGAGGAGGAGGAACTGACTAGAACCAGTTCTGGTGTAACTTGAGTTGTAACTGGTTATTTTTTTTTCCTTAGGTAATTAAGGTCTAAATTTTAATTGAACAAATGTTTGAGAATCAGTTAGCTAAACCAGAAATGGTAGTGATACTGGTGGCATGGAATTGAAAGATGGAAATTGAACATTTCAGGGAAAGCGGTGGGAATTGTGTTAGGTTTTGTTACTGGAAATAGAGTCAAATGTTTTCTAGCCTTGAAACATAGGACTACCAAGATCTCCAATGGAATATTAAGAAAGGAGTGGTGAGGGGAGGGGAAGGAGGCCAGTGATAATTTTTGTTTAGGATATGTAGACTTGGAGGTACTTCAGTGACAGTCCAGAGGAGACTCTGTACTTTGTGGAACTGTGCTAGTAATAGCAGTCAGGGTTGGTGAAGATGCCAGAGCTCTCTGGTGGTAGGAGAAACCTTGAAGAGAGGCTTATCATTTGTGTGGGGGAAGGACTAGATACTGTTGATTGTGGCCCTGTTCTGTCTGCTTATGAATGGCTTCAGACTTTTAATGGAGAGAGAGAGAGAGAGAATTGAGGCTCACCCGAAGTGGGACTAAAACTCAACAAACTGGGAGATCATGACCTGAGCTGAAGTCAGATGCTTCACCAACTGAGCCACCCAGGAGCCCCAGAATTGGTTTAGGTTAGGCGGTTTGAGATGTTTTTCATCTTGTTTTAAAGAATATTTTACCAATATTTTAATATGTTTGGTATGAATAGAAGTAATTTAAGCCAATATGCTTTTTTAAATCCCCATTCCCCCTTTCTCCTTATTGGGTTAAGCAAAATGATAGCTTAAGGATTTTTTAAATTCAAAGTTTGCTTTTGTCTTCAGTATGAATCTATGACTTGAGTTTTAGGAGTTGTTTTTTAAGTGTAGTTATTTCAAAACAGCAAAGGAGAAATCTCTTTTGTTTAATTAATAGCTTATTTCTTATTAGCCCTGGTTTAACAGTACTTTTGCCCTTCTTTTCTGTAAAGCATGTTGATGAATTCTACATTTTGACTTCAGCTGAAAAAGTTTTTTTTCTCTCCCCTGTATCAATTTGGACGACAGTCACATGTTTCTGTTTACATAAGATAAAAGTTACAAGTTTAAAAGGGTGGGTCTTTTTCTGGGGTTCTGTTGAATTGTATGGTTTTAAAACTATGGTCTTAAGAAGATTGTGTTCTGGTCAAGACAATTTCTGGCCTTTTGGCTATCTAATAATTGACAACTGCTTCGAAAGAGTAGGTATCCGAACTTGCTGTTTTAAACAGATCCTAAGTTGTAGTGTGTGATTATTGGAAATTATTTGGGTTTTTATTGGCTTGCTTTCAAAAATATGAGTAGCTCCCTATCTTATTGCCAGAACATACCTTTTAAGTAGGCCAGTAGAAGAGTGGATTCTTTTCATTGCACATAGCCTATATTACTTGAATTTTGTTTCTCTTCTCTTGAACATACCTCATGGCTAGCTGCAGTTTTTAATTGTGAATACAGCACTTAAAAATTTAAATCTGTTTTCTTCTCTTCATTATTAAGTTGTATGCTTAGATGGATGTACATTTTCGTTCAGCTTTCTGGTACTGGTCCATTTTGATGCCCATTACCCTGTATAAAACCGAGTGGGACAAGACCAGAACTTTGGACAGTCTATTATGGACTAGAAGAACATTAACGTTCCTGAATATGATATTAATATACTAATAAACAATATGCAGAATGAGATACTGATACCTATTTTTTTTGGAGGGTTTACTTTATTTACGTTTTTCCTAGAATTGGTGTTAAACATCTCAAGTACTTAGGCAAAACAGGAAAATCATGCTCGTTTATATATGGGTACGCTCTTGAGTTCCTATGAACTGACCCTCATATTAAATTGTCTTTCAAGAAAAGAAACCTCTTATGCAGCTGTGAAGAGAGAGCGTTGGTATGTTAAGGGCAGGGTCCAGAGCAAAGCATATTAAGCAGTATGAATCTGCAGGTTTCAAAATGACAGGGTGTGTTGAATTTTGCTTAGTTTTTTAGTTGCCTTGTTTTTTCTTTTAATTGTATTTTTGGTTTTTGCTACCTATCTTATTTGATTAGTTTTCTTTTTATATTGAGTACATAAGAAATAGCTCATAATTTAAATGTATAAAAACTTTTTGAGACCTTATTGTAAAAGTACTTCTCTTCATAGGGATTGGTCAGTTAGGTGTTTTGTCCTAAAAAATGTAGTTAAAATTTTATTCTTTGAACAGTAGGAAGCAGGGATAGAGTCTGTAATCTCATGTTAAGAGATAATCATATAATATGTTAAGGGGAGATATTACAATTAGGAAAATTTAAATTTCCGTGAGGAGCTATGAATTTCTGGAGTAGAAGCATTTTTCTTTCCTCTTTTATTTAAAAAGAATTTTTTTAAACACATGACTTGATCCTATGACCCTGGGATCATGACCTGAGCCAAAATCAAGAGTCAGATGCTCTTCTTTTTTTAAAATAGAATATTTGTCTTCTGCATTGCCAGTGAGAGCTTTGATTTGGGGCAAGGTAAGGGAGAAAGGAGAGGTGCAGGGGGAAACAAAGTTAATATCCTTCCTCTTTATCAGAGGTTAACTGGGAGCAAGTAGCAGGACATTCATGAGTGTGCAGGAATTTGCTTTATGTTAAATTCCCATAGGTAGACCTCAGAACTAGTCAAAGAAACAAAGGTCAGGAACCTTTTTTCTGACACTGCAGCTGGTCTTTCTGATCTTTCCATAGTGATTATAAATGTTGAACTACCTCGGGCACTTAGATAAAATGACCTGCTTGGCTTTAAAAATAGTAAATTTCTGGCGATTTGAATGCATGGATTTTCTATCATCTTTTTCTTAACATTCAGGACTTCAAGGTTTTCTTCTGTTTTCTGTTAAATTATAAGGCTTTTTCTTTCTTAGGAGATAGGGAATGTGTCATTTAAGATGTTGAGCTTAAATGCTGCCTTATAAAATTGGATTTTAAATCTTAATTTTAGTAATAAAGTGATGCCTACATTATGATTTCTCATGGAGACCCTGGAGTCAGAAAATGACATTACAAATTACACATAGAAGTTCCTTACAATCCTATTAATAATTTATCTGAATAGTATGAAGTCAATGTGTTCTGTTATAAAGTGTTTATAAAGAGCAAGCCAGAACATAAAAAAAAAATCTTTACATTCTTAAAGTTATTTAATTTTTATCCTTTTTAGAAGATTGTATGTAATCTTTGGTTTTAGATTGCTTTCTTTTTTTTTAAAGTTTAATATTTGAGAGAGAGAGAGAGAGAGAGAGAGAGAGAGAGAGGGAGAGAAAACAAACCCGTGGGGGAAGGGCATCGAGGGGGACAGAGGATCCGGAGTGGATTCTGTGCTGACAGCAGAGAGCCTAATGCAGGGCTCAAACTCAAGATCTGTGAGATCATGACCTGAGCCAAAGTCTGATGCTTACCCAACTGAGTTCCCCTTGGTCTTTGGTTTTTTATCTTTTCTGGTCAATATTTTCACTGAGACATCATCTACTATTTATGTGACGTTCCTCTTATCCTACCCTCTTGTATAAGAATTCAGTTTAAAAGGAAAATATTTGTAAAATAAATGACTTTAAGAAGCACAAATTAAGTTTGGTAAAATTAGTTTGATCACAGTTAATCTTTTCTGAGATCCTGGTTGGGGCTTCCTTTTGCCTACATGGCAATAACATTCATCTGAAATACAACTAAATTTTGATGTCCAAAAATGCTGGGGCACAGTTACTTTACTTTTGATTTCTTACATCTTGGAGTCCGCTTTTAGAAAAGCATCTGTCAGTGTTCCTGCTGCTCAAATGATAACAAATGATCTTAAGTATATTTTAGTCTTTTATTTATTAAAAAATTTTTTTTACATTTATTTATTTTTGAGAGACACAGCATGAGTGGAAGAAGGGCAGAGAGAGAAAGAGACACAGAATTTGAAGCAGGCTCCATGGTTGGAGCAAATGTTCAGTACAGAGCCTGATGCAGGGTTCCAACCCACGAACCATGAGATCATGACCTGAGCCAAAGACAGATGCTTAACCAACTGAGCCACCCGGGCACCCTTAGTCTTATTTATTTTGAGAGAAAGAGAGTATGTGCAAGGAGGGCAGAGAGAGAGAGGAATCTCAAGCTGTTAGAACAGAGCCCAACTTGGGGCTTGAACCCACGAACTATGAGATCTGACCTGAGCCAGAATCAAGAGTTGGACCCTTAACTTACTGAGCTGCCCAGGTGCCATATCAAATGATCTTAAGTATTGATCACTAACCCAACTGTTTGAAATTCTTTGTATTACAGAGCCTCCTTTGAAGAATGTATTCAGAGCTTATCCCACTATAAACATTCCCATATATTATATATATATAAGAATGAACCACATTCTGTACCCCTAATGTAGTCACAGATTATACAAGATTGATCTTTGGTGGTTATCTATTGAACTAGAGCTTTTTTTTGATATATGAACATTATCTTACATGTTGCTGGTTCAAGAGACTTATTACCAGTGAAAGACTCTTTGGTATAGAAATGTGATGATAACATGAAGTTTAAGTTAGGGTTTATGGCAAATTACTGGGTTTTTATTTTTCAAGAAGATAGTTTTTTTGTTTTTGTTTTTTGGTTAGGAAATGATAATATTTTAGCTGCTTATCTGTGCTCTACAGCTGGCAGAGGAATGTATGCTGATCATGAATTTGCATCTGGATCCCTGAAAACGCACAGACGTTACTTAGTCAGAAGAGGTAGAAAAGATATGTAGTCTGTCTTTTTCTCCTCATCTTGTTTAGAGATCTATCACTGAACGAGGTCTGTGACTCAATTTTATATTTTACTGTTTCTTTTATCTTTTTCAAAGCATGGGTCTAATTAATAAGTAGGGGAGAAAAGTCACACCGAGTACATTCAGCCATGTCAGAATATTATAGCTGACACTAGAATTGCAGCTCCTTTAAGGGTAGGAACTTTAATTTGTTCGTTGCTGCATCCCCAGTGCCTAGAATAGTGCCTACAATCCCCAAATATTTGTCAAATAAATGAAAATCCATGACAGTGAACTTGTCATGATAGGTGAATGCTGCCATGCTTTTTGAACTCTGTTTCTATTTTTATTTATAGTTGACTTCAGCAGCAAAGGTTTTAGAAAACCTGAGGTTTGGGCTTCTATTCAAGGAGTAAGACCAAGCCATAGTAGTTTTACTCAGCTGATAAATGCTTGGGTTTTGGTTAATGTTTGTGATTAAATGATTTCTCCACAGTGGAGTAATTCCACCCACCATGCCACAGAATCCTAGTTTGGGAAGTTCATATCATCCATCCGATACCTGAAAAGTTGTTAGACTAAAAAAAGGAAACACAAACTGAAAAATTTGTCTTAAATAGTGGCAGTTGGAAAACCACTGAAATTTTATCATCTGAATTGTTTTGTATTGCCTCCACGCTCAAATTTTGTGAATCTGTTTCTTAAAATGCAGTGCATATGCATGAAAAGGCATTTCTTTCCCATACAGTGAAAATGAAAGATTCCTTTTGGGTGCCTGGGTGGCCCTGTCCTTTGATTGTCCGACTTCGGCTCAGGTTATAATATTGTAGTTTGTGGTTTTGAGCCCTGCATCAGGCTCTGTGCTGATGGTTGGAGCCTGGAGCTGGCTTCAGATTCTGTGTCTCTCTCTCTCAGCCCTCCTCTGCTTGTGCATGAGTGTGTGCTCGCTCCCTCGCTCTCCAAAAAAGTACTGCTTTAGCCACCTGTGCCACACCCCTCAACATTTTAAGACGCCTGGCCTTGAGTTTCTGTTTTTCCTCACGAATTTGGTTCAGTATGATTAGTTTTTGTAGTTTGGATTCTTTTATTATGTATATAGTCCAAATTGATGTCTTTTTGCCCTGTTGAAGCCTATGTGGTACTTCTTCAAATATATTCAATATATATATTCAGGGTCACCCAAACCTTACTGCTCTTACTCTCTGAGGTATACATGACTGTATCATGGGATACCTGCTCCCATTGCAAGGTAGCTTATGGTACCAGAGAGCTTTTTTCAGACTCACCTCTACATGGCCTTTATCTGGCAAATAGTTCTAAGAGGCAGGGGAAGGGTTTTTTTGTTTGTTTTTGTTGGCAGTGTTTCATAATGACATACTTGTTTCCAACCAAGTAGTTGTTTGATTGTGGTTATTAGGAAGGAGAGTCATTGCCAGCATTGAAGCAGACCTGTCTGAACCTTTTTGTTGAATCTGCCTGTTGTTTGGTCCATCTTTAGAAACTTTACACCTGTGGAAACTTTACACAAACACTTCTGTATTGATGGACTTCTCATACGTTTGACAGAATAAATTATCAAGTAATTTAAAACATGTCAGGGGCTCTTGGGTGGCTCAGTTGGTTGAGCGTCGGCTTCAGCTCAGGTCATGATCTCACAGCTTGTGGGTTCAAGCCCCGCATCAGGCTTTGTGCTGACAGCTAGCTCAGAGCCTGGAGCCTGCTTCGGATTCTGTATCTTTCTCCCTCTCTGACCCTCCCCTGCTTGCACTGTCTGTCTCTGTCTCTCAAAAATAAATAAAAAGCCTAAAAAATTTTTTTAAAAGTCACATGATTTTTATAGTAGATATAGTGATTTCCTTGAATTAAATGTAACACTTTGAATCAATTCATTATTACCCTTAGACTTGACCTATCTCTTGAATTTAATCTCTCCTGCCCCCCTACCTGCTGAACATACAACTACTTGGGAGGCCACCTTTCTTTTATTTTCTAAAGTTTTTTTTTTTAAGTAATCTCTCTTTTTTTTTAAATGTTTATTTTTGAGAGAGAAAGAGAGAGCAAGAGAAAGAGAGACAGACAGACAGACAAAGACAGACAGGGCACAAATGGGGGAGGGGCAGAGAGAGAGAGGGAGACAAAGAATCCGAAGCAGGCTCCAGGCTCTGAGCTGTCAGTCAACACAAAGCCTAACATGGGGCTCCAATCCACAAACTGGGAGAGCATGACCTGAGCCTATATGAAGAATTGGCTGCTTAACCGACTGAGTGACCTAGGCACCCCAGTTCTCTCTCTTTTTTTTAACAAATGATTATTTATTATCCTAAAGTAAAAATCATAGATAATATAATGTACCTACTGATGTGATTTAAAAGGAAAATATTTGTAATATATATTTCAGTATTCAAGTGCTCAGCAAAAATTATATTCTAGCAAGAAAAGGTTTTGCAGATTTACAGACCTCCAACTTTTCTTCTGTATTGTACCTTTTTAAACAACTTAACAAGACCAAACTTGATATTTAATATGGTTTGTGTCTCAAGTTGCAAATTATGAATAGCTTTATTTCCATATAGTATGTGGTTAATATGGCCTCTAAGTTATAAAATTTATGTTATTTAAAATTTTCTCTTAATGTTTATTTTTGTGTGTGTGTGTGAGAGAGAGAGAGAGAAAGAGAGAGAGAGAGAGAGAGAGAGAGAGAGAGAGGGGCAGTGAGAACAAGCGGAGGAATGGCAGAGAGAGGGGAGACACAGTCCAAAGTAGGCTCCAGGCTTTGAGCTGTCAGCACAGAGCCCCATGCAGGACTCGAACCCATGAACCATGAGATCATGACTTGAGCTGAAGTTGTATGCTTATCTAACTAAGCTACCCCAGCACCCTATGTTACAAAATTTAAAAGTTACTGGAAGACAAAAATTCTACTTGTAAAATGGTTAAAACACTTTATTTTTGCCTATTTAGCTTCCCATTTATGCTTCTTAATCAGTTAAAGTTTTCTGGAAGTTATGGATGTAATGTGCTATGTTGACTGACTCCTTAATTTTAGAATTTTAATACTTTATACAATTAACCCCAAAAGGTTGAGTTGTCTGTAAATACTTAGAAATCATTACAAGGAAATCAGGTAGATCAGGTCATTTATCTTTGTAAGAGTCAGATTGTTGCCTAGTTCTGATAAAAATTCTTTGTGCCTGACAGTACCCCCCGCGTCCCCACTTATGTGCTGATTTTTTCATATACATAAAAGATCCTTTGGTAGAAGCCAGTTGCGTGTACAAAACACCTTAAATAACCAAGTCCGAGCCTAGATCTCCTGTGATCTTAATTTTTTAAAGTACTGGTTCATGGGGGCACCTGAGTGGCTCAGTCGGTTCATGAGTTTGAGCCCCGCAATGGGCTCAGTGCTGACAGCTCAGATCTTGGAGCCTTACATTCTGAGTTTCGCTCCTCTCTGCTCCTCTGCTGCTCATTCTCTTTCTCTTTCTCAAAATTAAATATTAAAAAAATATAAAGGTTATGTAGTGGCAAAAGTTAACGAGAAGTCATCAGAAATGATGATTGAGGAGAAACTCTTACCTAGGAGTATCTGTACTGTTCCTAGAAAGTTCTGTCTGTACAGTTCTGTAGTTTTTAAAGGCATGATGAAGCCTGACTGGGCTTATTTAGGGCAATTAAACATTCTAAAATGTATCGTTGATTAAATAGTCAACATTATTACAATTAAAAATTTAACATCTTGTCATGGCATTTCGACTTGTAGAGAAAAGTCTTGTGGGGAGATACAGTGGCTTCATTTGATTGTAAGGATATTTGTAAAATTACTGGTTTTTCTTTTGCAGATTGTCTTGTGAAACCTTCTAATAGAGAAGGTTCTTGGGACAAACTTTAGTTGGTAAGTTTGTTGTGTTGTCCCCTCACCCCCCACTTTGTGCTGTTTTTAAGCAGCAGAGACTAATTTAAAGATTAATTTGTGGTGGAGGGGTCCTGTCTGTCCATGTACATAATTATTTAGATGAGCTCTTATATGTTCACTTTAATGTTAAATCTCTAAATGCGATTATTTTCACTAGAGCTGAAGGCAGATTTTTTTTTCATATATAATGTGCTGTAATACAGTATATTGTACTTGGAAACTTATATTAAACTGAGATTTAATGAGTTGTAGCTCTAATATATTGTTTAGAATAGACAGTTCTTAACAAGATGGAATTCTTTTAAATTGAAACTTGATTCTTGTTTTGAGTTATCTTAGATTGTTATATATCTATATAAAAATCAAGGTCTCATTACTAGACTTAGTAGTACTAATGTAATACTTAACTAGAAAAGAAGTTCTAAAAAAATTTGTAATACTGTCCCCAGCATGGTTATTAATGCCTGACCTGTTCTTCTTTTTATAGATTTGTTTGTATCTATGACTACTTCAGTCTTTATTACTGCCTCTTGTTTCTGCCATCTGTTTAATTTAGGAAATTATAATCTAATTTTATTATTTTTTAAAAAATATTCTTATTTATTTTTGAGAAAGAGGCAGACAGAGTGAAGGAGGGGCAGACAGAGAGGGAAAACAGAATCTGAAGCAGGCTTCAGGCTCTGAGCCGTCAGCACAGAGCCTGACCAGAGGGCTCAAACTCACAAAACTTCAAGATCATGACCTCAGCTGAAGTCAGATGTTTGCTTAAAGGAGCCACCCAGGCGCCTAAGGAAATTAGTTCTAATTTTATTGACAAGAGAAGTTGTTGCTTTTAGATCCACATCAATACCTTATTCTGCCACCTTCAGCTTGACATTGCCTCCAGAATGAGGATTAGACTCCTTAGCATGGCATTTTAGGCTCTTGACAAGTGGCGTTTAAACACATCTCCTGTAGGAGATGTCTGGGTGGTGCAGTCTGTGGCCCCCAACTCTTCGTTTTGGCTCAGGTCATTATCTTGCAATTTGTGAGTTTGAGCCCCACGTCGGGCTCTGGGCTGATGGCATGGAGCCTGCTTGGGATTTTCTCTTTCTGTCCCTCCCCCACTTCTGCATGTGTGCTTGTGCTCTCGCTCTGTTTCTCTCTCTGTCTCTCTCTCTCTCTCTCTCTCTCAAAAATAAACAAACTTAAAAAGAAAAGATTTAAACACATCTGCAAATAGTCACCCATTTCCCCTATACAACTAGGGTACTTTTTGCTGTAGCCATATTGACCTACTTTCCCTTGAGTACTCTCCAGTATGCTTTTTTTTCCCTCTTGTCTTTGTCTTCCTCTTCGTCTCAGCCTTCCTCAGTCTCATTCTCAGTCTCAGCATCAGTCTTTGCTTGTGCCATTACTATTCTCTCTTTGTCTCAGTAGCTCAGAATCTGACCAGTTCAACTATTACAAGCTCAGTTCTAAAACGCCTTTCTGAGTACTCAGACCAGAATCCATTTCTCTGCCTTTTGCATCCTCATGGAATTATATTTCTGCATCTCTTTACATGCTTTGACTTATTTATCTGTTTGTTGCGCCTATAAGATTGTGAACACCTCAGGCAAGAACTATGTTCATAAAATAATTTTCAGTTCACACAAACATTTCCAGGGTCCTGGGATATAGGACTTCTCACTATAATTTGATTTTAAGTAGGATTTTTGTTTTTGTTTTTCTGTGTGTGTGTGTGTGTGTGTGTGTGTGTTTGGTAAGAATAAGGAAGAAGAGTTTAGGAAATTATCCTCTAATTTTAAATCTAATTTAGTAGGGCTTAGCTATAATCTTGTTGATTCAGGATATTTTTTCCCCTTCTTTTTGGAGTTATATATATAAAATCTGTGACCTTACAGTCCGAATTGTTCAGTATCTTACTTGGTTTGCAAGTGTAAGTTTTAGTTATTGAGAAAGAAATTGGGTAGTTTTTCCTTTGCATGTGCCTAAAAGATGAGATACCATGTTCAGGAGGGAGATTAAATATATTATTTTGGTAAAGGTTTCTCAGAAGTCATATCTGTGGGGTGGTATTGATGATGGAGCCCAGAGAAGCCTGCAGATTCAAGCTGTCAAATTCTCATGCATATATTAAGAAAAGAGAGATCATTTGACTCTTATGCTTAGAATAAGAATCTTCTCCTTTATTTGGCACGATGGGGGTCTATATTATATCTTATTAGACCTTTAAAGTAATCCAAATGTATTACTTGGCTCTGTAGTGTTTAGTTTTTACATTACCATAATGTAAATATTTATTGATTTTAAATTTGAGAATCATTGTTAACTTGAGATAAAGCACCTAAGATTTAGATTGCAAAACCAGTAAATTGAAGTGTTACCTTCATTTTTTTTAAAAGTGTTACATTCTTTTTTTAACAAATGTTTTAGTGAGAGAGAGAATGGTACACTCAAAAGTGGCAGAGAGAAGAGAGAGAGAATCCCAAGCAGGCTCTTGCTGTCAGCACAGAGCCTGACGTGGGGGGGGGGGGGTTTGGGCAGTGAGATCATGAGCTGAGCTGAAATCAAGAGTCAGACACTTAACTGAGCTACCCAGGTGTCGTTAAGTGTTACATTCTTTTTATTTATTTTTTGGGGGGAAGAAAATATATTATTTTTATTACTTTTTTAAATTTATTTTTTAAATTTACATCCAAGTTAGAGTATAGTGCAACAGTGATTTCAGGAGTAGATTCCTTAATACCCCTTACCCATTTAGCCCATCCCCCCTCCCACAACCCCTCCACCAAACCTCTGTTTGTTCTCCATATTTAAGAATCCCTTATGTTTTGTCCCCCTCCCTGTTTTTATATTATTTTGGCTTCCCTTCCCTTATGTTCATCTGTTTTGTGTCTTAAAGCCCTCATATGAGTGAAGTCATATGAATTTTGTCTTTCTCTAATTTCGTTAAGCATAATACCCTCTAGTTCCATCCAGGTAGTTGCAGATGGCAAGATTTCATTTATTTTGATTGCCGAGTAATACTCCTATTGTATATATGTATATATACCACATCTTCTTCATCCATTCATCCATCGATGGACATTTGGCCTCTTTCCATACTTTGGCTATTGTCTATAGTGCTGGTGTAAACATTGGGGTG
This sequence comes from Suricata suricatta, assembly GCF_006229205.1. NCBI lineage: Eukaryota > Metazoa > Chordata > Mammalia > Carnivora > Herpestidae > Suricata > Suricata suricatta. Next base: position 67,801,070 of record NC_043713.1, read on the forward strand.
CACGTGCCCCTTTGAAATAGCATACCTATATCCCTTGGATAAATACTTAGTAGGGCAATTGCTAGGTAATAGGGTAATTCTATTTTTAACTTTTTGAGGATCCTCCATACTGTTTTCCAGAGTGGCTGCGCCAATTTGCAGTCCCACCAGCAGTGCAAAAGAGATCCTCTTTCTCTGCATCCTCGCCAATCTGTTGTTGCCTGAGTTGTTAATGTTAGCCATTCTGACAGTTGTGAGGTGGTATCTCATTGTGGTTTTGATTTGTATTTCCCTGATAATAAGTGATGTTGTGCATTTTTTCATGTGTTGGCCATCTGTATGTCTTCTTTGGGGAAGTGTCTATTCATGTCTTTTGCCCATTTCTTCACTGGATTATTTGTTTTTTGGATATTGAGTTTGATAAGTTCTTTATAGATTTTGGATACTAACCCTTTATCTGATATGTTGTTTGCAAATATCTTTTCCTATTCTGTTGGTTGCCTTTTAGTTTTGCTGATTGTTTCCTTTGCTGTGCAGAAGCTTTTTATTTTGATGAGGTCCAAAAAGTTCATTTTTGCTTTTTGTTTCCCTTGCCTCCAGAGACATGTTGAGTAAGAAGTTGCTGCAGCCAAGGTCAAAGAGATTGATGGCTTCCTGTCTTATATTTAGGTCTTTCATCCATCTTTGTTTATCTTTGTGTAGGCTGTAAGAAAGTGGTCCAGGTTCGTTTTTCTGCTCCTCGCTGTCCAGTTTTTCCTGTACCATGTGCTAAAGAGACTGTCTTTATTCCATTGGATATTCTTTCCTGCTTTGTCAAAGATTAGTTGGTCATACGTTTGTGGGTCCATTTCTGGGTTCTCTATTCTGTTCAATTGGTCTAGTGTCTGTTTTTGTGTCGCTGTTACATTCTTAAGAAACATGGTCTGGGTGTGAGGGAAAGATGTGGGATTAATAAATTAATTTTGATGTCAGGAAACGTTATTTGAATTAGTATAAGGGCACCTGGGTGGCTCAGTTGGTTAAGCATTCAACTTTGGCCCAGGTCATGATGTCATGGTTCTTGAGTTTCAGCCCTTCATCAGGCTCTCTGCTGTGAGAGCAGAGCCTGCTCCACAACTTCTGTCTGCTTTCTCTCTCTCTCAGTCTCTCACTCTCACAAAAAGAAATAATCACTTGAATTAGAATAATATGGGCCCCAGATTATAGGGAGACTCGAGATATTACAAGATTCAATATGTGATCCTAGATTGGATCCTCTATTAAGGGGAAAAATTAATATGAAGGATATAATTGGTTAAGTTGACCAAATGGGATATAGATTAAAATTCTGAATCAATGTTAAACTTCTAAATTATAAAACTTGTAATTTTTAACCATTTTTTAAATGGTTCAGAAATAATAAGTAACTGTGTGTATACATTCATATTTTGGCTTACTAAGCCAGTTTGGCTCCCATAGTTAGGGAGATCCATTTTGGATTTATAGATCACCACAGAAGCATCCTATAATATTCTAAGAATTTTAATTTTGCAATTGCATGTTAGTTTTAATCTTTATTATTTCATCCAAAGTTTATAACATTTTCTATATTACTGTCAACATTAGGAACACAACTAGCCTTTGCTACTCTTTTGCTCAAATAGGTTAGGACCATGAGGATTTTCACAAAGGCACTGTGGAGTTTGGATTTGACTAGTGGGAACTGGCTGGGTGATAATTTAACTTGTTCTGGGCTGTCAGGCCTACATTAGTAGTATGTAGTTTCTTTTAATTAAGATATGACCAAGCAGGGGAAAATTTGCCAATTTTGTCCTCTTTTTTCCCTTTTCTTTTTAAAGATCCAGGTATAAAAGAAAGAAAAGCCTTGCCAGACACTGAAGAAGGGACGGGGATTTCTCCTCCTAATCTGGGCCTCCTGTCATGGTAAGTAAGAAGGAAATAATAAGAAAATTAGAATTGAACTCTGTCCTGAAATTAAGTGAACACTAATAGGTCCATACATTTTTGTTATTCTAAGTCATTTCACTTTTCCATTCCTGAACTCTTTTCTTGTTACCATTCTTTTATTGCTTACTTAGCAATAAATAGGGTATTTTACTGTATTAGAACCATTTATTTCTGTTTAATTCTGTGAATTAGATATTGGCTCTTTTCTGTCAGGTGACACATGGAGTCAAGACTAAAATTCATCGTTCTTGGATTCCATGTTTATTAATCCTTTTACAGGAAGTAAGATGTAGTGAAAACCATGTGTGTGTGCACATATGTCAGTTTGCTGTGTGTAGGAGAGGTATAGTTTGGTCATACTATATGGGTATATAGTATGGTCATTATGAATTCACCTTTTTGGAGAGAGGTAAATCCATACCATCTCCTTTCTGTCTCTTTAAGAAAGTATTTTTTTATCCCAAAGAAGGTAAAGCAGCTTTGCACCCCACCATGCCTACATCTTTGACTAAAAGAGCATGTAACAGACATTTCAGTGACTTGTGGACCATTTAGGGGCAGTCCAGGGGGAGAAGATGGAGCAATGAGCCGGCCACATTTCTATCAATTCTGAGAAAATGTAAACAGTGCTTTTCAAGGCTTAAAAAAAGAAATGGTACTCTGTAATATTGTCCTGCTTCTACCTTATGTTTCCTAGATCCAAACTCTGTTTCATGCTGGTGCACAAAGAAGGAATTGAAAAGGCCATGTTAATTTCAAGCTTCATTAGGAACCTGGGTGGATAATGCTTTTTTAAAATTAAAAACAAACTAAAACACAACAGAAAACTAGTTGTGCAGAAATGTCATACTAAAAGGAGAAAGGTAACTGCTTTCATCTTGAAGCTGAGCCAATTTTTTTTAGTTTGTAGGTATAACAACTTCTTGATATATCCTACATCCAAACACAGATGAACTTCTAATATTGTTTCTCTAGAGTACATTTTATTTTATTGGTTTTCCCACAGAGTTTTTAATGATTTGAAAATGTGTTTGCATAATATTTATATGGTATGTATGCCAGTGTTAATGAATAGCAAATGTCAGTCTTATACAAGCAGCTGTGTTCTCTACCGAGGGGCTGCCCTTTATTGTATACCACCACATAGCTAGCAACAATGTGGTCCTCGTCCTTGTGCTGTAGGGTCTTGGTGCCCTGTGGATAGTCTTCTGGTGCACTCTGGGGAAGCTTTTGGGGGAAGCTTTTGTGTGCTGCTATAGTTGGGGAGCAGTATGGCCATGTGTCTTTTTTTTTTTTTTTTAATTTCTCATGAAGTAACATTATAACAAGTTTTCACAAATAACTCATTTATAATTCTGCCACCAGTACCCATGATTGTATTCCTTTCTGACTAGTTCATGACCACATGTATATTTTATATAGTTAGAATTAAAGCATAATTAAATTTCTGTTTTGCTTAGCTCACTAAGGGAATTAAACATTTTCCCTTGTTGATTCATTGGATTCCTAATGTTCATTACTAGCTGTATAACATTTTGCAACCTGTTGAACCATTGGTTTAATTAATATTTGATATGTTCTATTGTTTTAGCATTTAGGTGGTTATGTGCTTAATCCTTATATATTTTTTAAATGTTTATTTTGGGGGAGAGAGAGAACATGAGCAGGGGAGGGGCAGAGGGAAAAGGGAGAGCACGAATCCCAAGCAGGCTTTGCACTGCCAGGGCAGAGCTCAGTGCAGAGCTCAATCTCATGAACACTGAGATCCTGACTTGAGCTGAAATCAAGAATCAGATGCTTAACCACTTGAACCAACCAGGCACTCCTTCCCTTTTTTTAATGCGTACCTCTGCTGATTTGAGTTAGCATCTGCTCTATTGTCTTTGTAAAGATTATTAAAGGAGATTGAAATCTTTCTCAGGAGATTAAGCATTAGGAAAATACGTTTTCATGTTTTATTATGGAAAATCTCAAGCTTGTACAATGAGGATGGTACAGTGAACCCTCATATATGCATGATTCCACTATAGTAATCATTAATTAGTGGCCATACTTGTTTCTTCTGACTCCCTCACTGTCAACTCTTTGGATTATTTTGAAACAAATCCCAAGCATTGTATCAAGAGAAACTGTATTTTTTAATTTTTATTTTTGTTTTTAATGTTTTATTTGTTTTTGATACAGAGAGACAGAGCATGAGAAGGGGAGGGGCAGAGAGAGAAGGAGACGCAGAACCGGAAGCAGGCTCCAGGCTCTGAGCTAGTCGTCAGCACAGAGCCCGATGTGGGGCTCGAACCCACATATGTGAGATCTGACCTGAGCCGAAGTCGGAGGCTTAACTGACTGAGCCACCCAGGCACCGCGAAACTGTATTTTTTTAAATGCTTATTATTATTTTTTTAGTTTTTGCGAGAGAGAGCATGAGCAGAGGAGGAGCAGAGAGAGAGGGAGACACAGAGTCTCAAGCAGGCTCCAGGCTAAGGTGTCAGCACAGAGTTTATGTGGGGCTCGAACTTACAAACCACAAGATCATGTCCTGAGCTGAAGTCAGTTGCTTAAACGACTGAGCCACCCAGGCGCCACAAGAGAAATTGTATTTTTGATGACCTTCAATACCAGTCTTTTTTTTTTTTAGTGTTTAGTTTTTTAGAGAAAGGGAGAGAGAGAGAGAGAGAGAGAGAGGGAGTGAGTGAGCAAGCATGAGCGGGAGAGGGGCAGGGGGGTGGAGGACAGAGGATCTGAAGCAGGGTCTGTGCTGACAGCTGTGAGCCTGCTTCAGGGCTTGAACCCATGAACTACAAGATCATGACCTGAGCTGAAACCAAGAGTCGGATACAACTGAGTTAGCCACCCAGGTGCCCCTCCAGTCACTATTCTTCACTGATATAGGGGTGCCTAGGTGATCTCATGGTTTATGAGTTTGAGCCCCATGTCTGGCTCTGTGCTGATAGTGCAGAGCCTGCTTGGGATTTTCTCTTTCCCCTTTACCTCTATCTCTGTCTCTCTCAAAAATAAACATTAAAGAAAAAAAAGAATAGTGACCTGGAGGGGTGCTTGAGTGTCTCAGTCAGTTAAATATCCTCTTCTCAGATCATGAACTTGTGGTTGGTGAGATTGAGCCCCATGTCGAGCTGTGTGCTGAGTGTGAAGCCTGCTTGGGATTTTCTTTCTCCCTCTCTGCTGCTCCCCAACTCATGCTGTCTCTCTTAAATAAATAAATTGGGAGAAAAAAAGAATAGTGACTGGAATTGACAATATGATTCTTTCCCTTTTTACTTTTTGTCAGGTGTTCCTACATATATTTCACTCTTAGCAATAGATAGTTTTTCTTTTTTTTTAATTAAAAAAATGTTTTTTAATGTTTTATTTATCCTTGAGAGAGTGAGAGAGAGAGCATGAGCAGGGTAGGGTCAGAGAGAGAGGGAGACACAGAATCTGAAGCAGGCTCCAGGCTCTGAGCCAGCTGCCAGCACAGATCCCTATGCGGGTCCTGAACCCACGAACTGTGAGATCATGACCTGAGCCAAAACAGGACGCTTAACCGACTGAGCCACCCAGGCGCCCTAGTTTTTCTTTTTTATCCTGAGACGCTGTACATGAATTTCATTAATAGGCGTTTTGACTTGTCAGCAGTGTCTGCTCCCTTATGTTCTTTAAATATTTATCTGTAATATTGACTTCCTTCTCAGGTGTGGATTTTACTGCTCTTACCTGCATAAGCTGATAGCAAAAACTAGCCTGGAATTGTGGTGATTAATCTTTTTTCAAGATTTTATAGGTTGTTCCACTGATCTTATGGAACTGGTAGAGACTAAGAAGTACCAGATTCCACAATTCCTAGTGTTCCTCAGTACTACTAGGAAATCGACCATGTGGAATATATACTTCTTAATATTAAGAAATTACTACTAACAGCCTAGGAGAAATTTGTTTGCAAGCCTCTTAGGAGGTCAAGACTTGCCAGTTTGTTTCTTCCTTCTTCCCTTTTGTCTCCTTTATCAACCATCTCAAGTTTGACTTTCTTTTTTACCCATGAAACTTAAAAACTATAATAAATTAGGCGGTTAATTCAGCTTACAGCCAATAATTTTTTAAAATTCCATTCTTCTGGAAGAATGTCAGTGAGTAGTTTGTCCTTGGTGATTAAGTGTGTATTTATGTGCAGGGGGGGAAATTGGCTCTAAAGCCTTACAGGCAATGTGAATTGACACAGTCTTTTAAAAAGAGCAATTATTTTATTTGACTATGAAAAATTCTTACTTCATACTCTTGCTGACTTAATTCTCTGTCCTATTAGGTTTAAAATCATTCCATTTTCAGTTTTCAGTAGCCATTTTGGTTCTATACATTGGCATGGATCGGCACCCAAGTGGATATGCCAGCAAAAATGGATTTGTAATGGCTTCTCAGTTTGATTTTGTTATTATAGCTTGCTACTTTAATTTTGTGCTCCTTAAAGGTCAGTAAAAAAAACAAGATCTGGTAATCACTGGAAGAAATAAGTACCTCTGTAAAAAGATCTTGAAGAGAATAAACATTTAGACCTAGATATTTGTGTGAGTTAGAAAGTTAATGTGATGCTGAGGAGGGATGTTTAAAGTGTACTTTTATGTAATAAGTTTTAAAAGCATTCCTCCCTCATAATATTTTCTACCTGTTGGTTTGTGAGAGAGATCTTCCTAAATTCAGGATTCCTCCTAACTTTTCTCTTAGTTCTAAGTGTAAATACTCAGTGTTCTTTTAGTCCAAGAGCTACCTTTTAAGAATGGAACTAGAATTGGTTAAAAGAAAAAAAAAGGTAAGACTTATAGAAAAATGAATTCCTTTCAAATATGACTTATTCCTTTACCCAGTCATTGACCTCAGGGGAAATGACTGAAGAGGAATAAAATGGAACGGATTGACACAGACTCTTCATCTAACAAGTTATTTTGGTATTTATAGGAGGCAAGCCATTTTACAAACCTTTGTATACCCTAAGTCATTGTATAACCTAAGTAATTATATTTTTAGAGACTCTGTGCCACATGATATAAATCTTACGAAAATGTACCACCTTCATTAAGCTTTTTTTTTTTTTTTTTGGCTGTAAGAAGCTGAGTAGAGGAGCGCCTAGGTGGCTCAGCTGGTTAAGCATCTGACTTGAGCTCCGGTCATGATCTCACAATTAGTGAGTGCAAGCCCCACATCAGGCTCTTTATTGTCAGCACAGAACCTATTTCTCCTTTTCTCCCTGCTCCTCCCCTGTCTCACATACTGTCACAGTCTTTCAAAAATAAACATTAAAAACAACATTATTTATAAAAAAGAAACCAAATTGATTTTTGTACTTTTGCTTTTGTAATTTTTTATCATCTATGACTTCTTAATTCGTCATGATGAATACCTCACAGTCCTTAGGGAAGTGACTGTATTAATATACAGTTTGTTTTAATATATAACAAGATTTTATTTAATGGTGACGGAAGTTGTGTAAATTTTTTTGGGTTTCATGAACCATTTATAAACTGGTTAAAGTTTTATTTTTAGAACTTGAAGTCACGGATTTCTTTCTACATTTTAAATATCAAATCTTAAAATTCTTGAGCTTTAAAATAAAATGGCTCCTTAGAGGGGATAGAATGGGTCCAGTCAGCTGGTAGCAACAATGCTGATTTTTTGGGTTGTAGAGATGGATGAGTGATTGTTACTCACGTTTCTGTATATAGCTCTTCTTGTCAAAGATTAGCACTGTAGGAATTGTTTTACAGAAAGTCTGATTTCAGATGAAACAGCTTTATTGGTATTTAGTATTGCAGTGTAGTAGAGCAACAGTTCTCTCAACTCTTTACTTTTACATTCCTAACTTACTGAAAACCCAAAGAGATTTTGCTTATGTGGGCTAGGTCTATCTATACTTACTCTATTAGAAATTAAATATGAGAAGTCTTTAAAATGTTCTTAAGTTCATTTAAAAATAACAGTAACTGGGGTGCCTGGCTGGCTCAGTTGGTAGAACATGTGACTCTTGATCTCGGTGTTGTAAGTACAAGCCCCATTTTGGGATACAGCTCATGTTTGGGTGTAGAGATTACATAAAAATAAAATCTTAGGGTACCTGGGTGGCTCAGTCAGTTAAGTGTGGACTTTGGCTCAGATCAGGATCTTCTGGTCATGGGTTTGAGCTCTGCATAAGGCTCTTTGCTCACAGCACAGAGCCTGGAGCCTGCTTGTGTGTGTCCCTCTCTCTCTGTCACTCCTCCACTCCCGTTCTGTGTGTCTCTTTTCTCAAAAATAAACATTTTAAAAAATTAAAAAAGAAAATCTTAAAAAATAACAGGGGTGCCTAAGTGGCTCAGTTGGTTAAGTATGTGGCTCTTGATTTCAGCTCAGGTTGTGATCTCACAGTTCATGAAATCAAGCCCTGTGTGGGGCTCTGTGTTGGGAGCTCACAGCCTGCTTTGGATTCTGCCCCCCCCCCCAAATAAATTAGTTAATTAATAAATTTTTAAAAACCCAGCTAAATGTTAACAAACATTTTTGATGAAAAATAACTTTTTTGTCCTCCAGAAATAGTGTAAAGAGTGGCATTATTTTCAATTTTTACAGATCTTTTTAATGTTTGGCTTAATAGATGTTTGCTACATCCTCATTTACTTCTGCATTTAATTTGTTAAAATATGTTGGGAAAAAAGTGTTGAAATATATGAAGTAACTACACACAAGTATGTAATTAGAAGAATATTTTAATAGTTTTTCTGTCTGGAAAATATTGTGTGTATTCTTCTGTTGTACCAAAGCTTGACATATAATACTTAAAAAATTTTTTTTAACTTTTATTTATTTTTGAGAGACAGAGAGAGACAGAGCATGAATGGGGGAGGAACAGAGAAAAAGGGAGACATAGAATCTGAAGCAGGCTCCAGGCTTTGAGCTGGCAGCACAGAGCCTAATGTGGGGCTCAAACCCACAGACTGTGAGATCATGACCTGAGCTGAAGCTAGACGCTTAACCAGCTGAGCCACCCAGATGCCCCTTAGAATACTTCTTTAAAGATAAGGGACACCTGGGTGGCCTATTTGGTTAACCGACTGACTCTTGATTTCAGCTCAGGTCATGATCTCATGGTTTGTGAGACTGATCCCCATGTCAGGCTCTGTGCTGACAGCATGGAGGCTGCTTGGGATTCTCTCTCTTCTTTTTTCTCTGCTCCTCCCTGTCCTTTCTCTTTCAAAAATGAATAAGTAAAACTTTAAAAAAAGATTTAAAATTAGTTGCTATGTGGAATCTGAAACCATATCAGTGAGCTTTTTGTATCCTATTACACTTTAAACCATTGGTCTGTGGCACCTGGGTTGCTCAGTCAGTTGAACGTTTGACTTTGGCTCCGGTCATGATCTCATAGTTTGTGAGTTCTTGCCCTGCATTAGGCTCTCTGCTGTCAGTAAGGAGCCTGCTTTGGATCCTCTGTCTTCCTCTCTTAAGCACCTCCCCCACTCATACTCTTTCTCTCTCAAAGATAAACATTAAAAACAACAAGAACAACAAAAAACTATGGGTCTGTCTTGCACTTTATTTTTTAATATTTTATTTATTTATAAAATGGTATTTAATGGAAAAAAAAACTTGTCAGCTTGTAACTAAAACATTTGTACAGATGCTTTACCTCAAGACAACCATAATATGTCAGTATGTGGCAGAAGTATTTGATGTTATTTTTTCGTATGAAAAAGACTTACTCGAAGGGTCAAAATTTAATAAAATGTTACCATTCCCCGCCCCCCCATCCCCCACTTTATCAAGGACATTCTAAGTGAAATTGGTGTCACTGCTTTGATTATACTAAGGTGCCATTAGTTTTATCTACTAATTCTTTTTGTATTGTTAGTACAAATGTCAATATAGTGGATAAAGGCAGGTAATGTCTTAGTATTACTGTGAAGGTGGTTTTGACCTCATAGAGCCCCTGATAGGGTCTCAGAATCTAAAGACCTAACTTTCAGAGCCTCACTAGTAGTGTTATTGTTATATGATTAAGATTGCTAATTAGGTAAAACCTTCAGTGTTATTTATAGGTAGGATTTTTTTTTTCTCTTTGAGGAGATTTAAAGAATTGTTGGAAGTAGGTTAAGCAGCACATGCAGAACTGTCTCCTAACTAGTGGTTATAATTCTTAGTGCTGTCAGAGGAACATGATATGGCTTTTGCTCTTATAAAATGTGCTGAACATATAGATTCTTTAATAATTTGTAGTCAGACATTCCAATAGATTGTTTTTCTCTTTTTCTAAACCATAAAAAGTCACAATATAAGACTTTTTAAAAATACAAATCATGATTAGTTCAAGTGCCACTGAGAATAGAAATTACTGCTTTCTTTTGAAATTGTTTTAATAGAAATAAATTTTTTTGTAATATAAGGAAGATTAAGCTAGGGATCGTGGTTCACACATGTTTTCAGTTTGAGGAATTCAGCTCTTAAACTCAAATTTTTAAAGAAACCTTTCCGTTATAGAGATTTCAGGGTGCTTGGGTGGCTCAGTGGGTTAAGCATCCAACTTCAGCTCAGGTCACGATCTTGCAGTTCATGGTTCAAGCCCTGCATTGGGTTCTTTGCTGACAGTTCAGAGCCTGGAGCCTGTTTCAGATTCTGTGTCTCCATCTCTCTCTGCCCCTCTCCCACTCATGCTTTGTCTCTGTCTCAAAAATAAATAAACTATAAAAAAAATTTTTTTTAAATTTCATATCTAACCAAAGTAGACACATTTAGTGAGAGCCCCCGCTTTACCCAGCTTTCTTCATCAGTTAATCCTCATGGACAATCCTGTTTGAACCAATTCCTGCTTCCTTCCTTCCTATCTTTCCCTCTCCCAGTTATTTTGAAGCAAATTCTAGGCATTATGTTATTTTATTCTTAAACAATTCAGGAAGTAGCTTTCAAAAAGTAAGAATTTAAGGTTATAACCTAAAGAGAAAAAACTATCTTGGTTTCTTTTACACGTAATATACTAACAACCTAATAGTGTTTAGTAAAAAATATTCTTAACCTCTTAGACCTTTTTTTTTTTTTGGTACCTATAGTATATTCTCTGACTAGAGATGCCTAATGTTTTGGATGGAACACTTTGAGGATGAATGCATTTTCTTTGAGCTTTCTTCTTGTTCACCTTGGTCACTGGACTTTTACTGTGATTATGCTGCTAGACACAGCAGAAAAATCAAATATGGATGACTAGGAGCTCTAAAATTATTTAAAGGTTTTGGATTTTTCCAGGATGAAGAGACTCGGCATAGCCTTGAGTGCATCCAGGCCAATCAGATCTTTCCCAGGAAGCAGCTGATCCGGGAGGATGAGAATCTTCAGGTAATTATAGGTGACTTTGATTATAAAATAAATAAGTATTTAGCATCATAGTAACGGTGTAGCCAAACTAATAAATTGAAGTCACGTGCTATCTAATCTTGTTTTTCCTTAAACCATGCACAAGGTAGAAATGCAAGCTTGAAAACATCTCTCTTTTTAGAAAGATGTATTTCCTGAGAATGCATTGTTTGAAATGATCGTCTCAGTCATTCCTTCAGTAATGTTGAATTTGAGTAACCAAGTTTATTTGAATTATGTGGACATAACTCATTCTCTCTAGGTTCTTTATTTACTGTATTCTAAGTTTGAGTGACAGGTTTTATCATTCATTCACTCAACCTGTGCTTGAAGACTTTGCTTTACTGTTTTAGAACTTTGAAAGGTTTATTCTTCCATTTTGAAGGTTCCTTTTCTTGAGCTTCATGGAGAAAGCACAGAGTATGTGGGCCGTGCTGAGGATGCCATCATTGCCCTTTCTAACTATAGACTTCACATCAAATTCAAGGAGTCTCTTGTTAATGTAAGTGATTACCAACTGTTTTCCTGCTAAAGTAGATGAAGAAAGGAAGAATTAAAGCTTGTTAATGTACTCAAAGGAGGAATGTTACGCACAGGGGTTGAGTATGAAAACACTGTGTGCTCTGCTTTTCTGTCAGTGAATTTAGCACTAGGTTAACAAGCAACTCTTATACTTCATTTAAAATGTTACATGTAGTTATCAGCTGAATTGTCCATTGTTTAGTAACACCGAACAATTTGTTCTAGGTAATGGTGTATCATTAAGCTTTATAAGGGTACAAAGGCTGAATAGGTTTTTATTCTTCAATCTTTAGTAGTTACCAGTTGGCTGAGTTGAGATAATTTCCAGGACCTAACGTCAAATGATGAGGTGTACTTTGAACTCAATATAGACTCTCATTATAGGATGAAGTTAACTCTAATGGCTTCTTAGTGGAATAGCATAGATGTTAAATACAATGTTTATTTGCATAATGGACTATATTACTGAAGAAAATGGAGGCTCTCAGATCTCAAGAGTGCATTTACCCTTTTCAGTTATGAGGGTACTTTCTGAACTGCTTCTTCAATGCACTGTCATCATTAATAGTTTTCAGTGAATGCGCCTTTTACCACAAAGATGAAAGTTCATGTACTTCCACCAAATGAATGCCTTCTTCCTTTTTCATTTGCTAGTATTGTGGCTTTCTTTCTGCACTTTGGTTTCTAGCACAGAGAAATGTATTATGGCATTTTATAAAAGCCCAGGGCTTTATTTTCATTCAGATTGTGTGTTTTTGGTGTTCATTTTGGGATTCTTTGAAATCTGTCACTTATTTTACTTAGTTGTCCAAAAGTTTCCTGATTTTTTTTGTCATACTCTTTCCTTTGTCAAAATGGCTGCCATTTTGTTTGAAATTGGCTTTTATTATTTATGTAGTATTGACTATTCTTCATAGTTAAGCATTTATATCCAGAAGACATTATGACTTGAATTCCTCTTGGCATCTAGATTCGAACTATGATCACAGCTATTAATGTTAGCTTTCTGTCCCATCAACTCAAAATAAATATTGGATTCATCAACGAGAGAGATGGGCTGTGTATTCATACCCTATAGCACTGTATTCAGAAGTGTCCGTTTGATATTGGGTGGCCATAATGGGGGGAACTGGATGGAAACTCCTATAAAATCCCAAGAACCAGATGCCCACCAGCTACTGTGGAAGTAAGGACAGTAATAATTGCCCAGTTTAATTTTGTGTTTAAATTCTGTTCATATGTTTGGAATTAATGAAATTGTAATTGCATGTGTGGATGTTATAGTTTCGTATTGTATTTTTCCATATAGTCCCCTATCTCTCAACTTGGTTTGTAGCCAAATATTTCAGAGGCTACTTTTAGATCTATTTGGAAATAGGGTCTGGTAGATAGGCGGTATGGATTTAACCAAGTCATTTACCAGCTGAAAGCCTTCAGTGATTCTTTACTATTTTTAAGATGAAATTACTTAGCATGGTATTAGGCTAAGCGGTGTGATCCTTGGTGCCTAACTTTAGTTTCTCTCGTTTTCCCCTTCTCCCCTTTGCATTACTAGTAAAACCACCCTCCTTGAAGTATTCAACCACACTTCACAACTCTGAATTCTCTCTCTGCTCTCTTGCTTGGGAAGTCTCTCTTCATCTGTTAAAACCCCGTTTAGTAGTAACTTGTGAAGCCTTTCTCAGTTTTCTCCCTGATGGTTTATTACCTTCGCCTCTGGCTCCTTTGATATCTCGAACACACCTTTACAACATTTATGAAATGTGTTGTGATTTTTTGGTTATTCATCTTTGAATCTTAAGAATCTAGCATGTTTTCTTGTGCCATGGTATTCAGTAAATATTAAGTGAATTGGAGTTAATATGGGCTTGAAATGGATATTAGACCATTTTTAAACCCCTGTTGGGTTTAAAGCTCATTTAAAAACAAATTTCTGTGTGAACAGAACTGCGTCATCATCGTCATCATCGACTCTAACAGTGGCTGTATGAGTAGGCTCTTCACTGGAATTGTTGGTCCTCCATTGTGATTGAGATACAGTGCTTAAGAAAACTTACTCCTGTTCTTACTTTTGACCCATTACATCACCTAAAAGTGTTTCCTCAGCATAAGAATCTTCTAAGGCTTAGAGCCTGCATGTCACTTAAAAATCCCGACAATGGCTTTGAACAGAGAAATAATAGTGCAAAATTATTTTGGCATTGCAGCGACTTTAAACATTCAAATTGAGAGATACAAGGGTTTCTCCATATAAGTAAATTAATCACAGTAGTAAAGTTCCTAAACCTCTGGTTACTCCAGAAAACAGTGGCTCTTCCTACATTAGGTCCTGGGTGGAGTCCAGAGAGTTGGTGATGTTGCCCCTCCTCCTTTCCTTCCCTCCTTCCCTCTCTCATCAGATAAGTCTTCCAATAAAATACATGCGATCAAGAGACACCCCCCCCCTTAAAGGTTATTATATTTAAATCAAACACATTTCAACCATCAAAGCCCAAATGTGCCAGTATATACCGTGGCATGCCCTGGTTTGCATCATTTTGTATGCTTTTAAGTCAGCACATTTAGCACATCTGAAAGGGACTTATTACCATCGTTTTAAATAGCTGCCTGATAGCATATATTTTCTTTGAGTTTCATGGCACATTGAATAAAACCTGTCAGTAGGTTTGGATGCCATTAGTATCATTACTTTAAACATATTCACTGGGTATCAGGTTTCCAAGTGGCTAAACAATCTCTGTAGTAGAGTTCATTTGTAATGTTTAAAGTATGAATTGCCCCCGTTCTCTGCTTTTCCCAAACTATATTTCTACATATGTACAGGTATATTTCTTTGCTCCGCTGATTTATAAACAAGTAAGTGTTGAAGTGGAATTCATGAAAGTTTAAAACAGTTTTTGTTGTATAATTCAATAGACTGCCTCTCAGTCTGCTGCTTCTGAAATCCCAGTAAGTAGCATGGGAATCCTAGGTGGTTTTTGCACCTGTGCTTTGGAACAAGTTGGTTTTGACTGTCAGATGCTCACCTTGCAAAGCAGCAAAATCTGTCCTCTCTGCATGAATCCCTTCCCTACTCTTACTCTACCAAGTTCTGGTGGTGCGCTGTGATGAGAGCAATTTGTGGAGTGAGGAGAAAGTCCCACGGTTTATACATAAACGGATGGGGTTGTGGCCTTTAAAAAATACAAAGTGAAATTCAACTAGGGATAAATGTAAAATCAAAAAGGACATTAAAACTTGTTTCCAGGCTGTTCCACTAATGCTTTTTAGGAAAAATGTGGAATTGTAGCAGCTGTAAACACTTAACTTAGTGTTTTTACACACTTTTTCATATTTTTTCCACAGCAAAAATCTTTATTCCCCAAGCATCAAAAGGAAGTTATTCTTAGCAGTTAATGCACCTTGGCTGCACCATTCATGTGCCAGCAGAGGTCTATGAATCAGTACTGAAGAGTAGCTTGTAAATATAAAAGGTGAGCAGTAAAGAGTTTGAGTCTTTAACTTGTGAGTCTTCCTGACTGGTTTTTATAGAAGATGTAGGGCTCAAATATTCACAGTCTATTACAGACTTTTGGTTTAGACTCTTTTTTTTTTTTTTAATGTTCTTTATTTTGAGAGAAAGACCAAGAATGTGAGCAGGGTGGGGCAGAGAGAGAGAATCCCAAATAAGCTCTGCACTGCCAGTGCAGAGCTGGACCCGTGGCTTGAACTCAGAGACCTTGAGATCTTGAAATCAAGAGTTAACCAACCAACTGAGTCACTCAGACGCCCCTGTTCCTGTCATTTTTACTTCAAATGTGTGTACAGGATTAGTACTTACCATTCATGCTATAAAAAGAGAGCATGTTTTAATTATGTTTTAAAAATGTTTAGTTTTTGAGAGAGCATGAGCTGGGGAGGGGCAGAGAGAGAAAGGGAGATGCAAAATCCAAAGCAGGTTTTATACTGTCAGTGCAAAGCCCTTTGTGGGACTCAAACTCATAAACTGTGAGATCATGACCTGTGCTGAAGTAGGACTCTAAACCTGCTGAGCTTTCCAGATGCCCCAGTATGTTGTTTTTAAAAGGTAGAAATTATCCCACTTTTAAATTCTGGTGCTTAAAAATAATGCACACGTGCATGCATTAGCACGTGCATGCGCACGTGCGCGCACACACACACACACACACACACCCAGAATGAAGTAAAATAATCATGCTAGGGTATGATGACATAAAATTTTCTCTGGAATGAGACAGTACTGTGGGTCTTTAATATTGTGCATGCTTATTAAATTTTTAACTGCTGCTTTCCTGCTCTTCTGGATTGATACTTTACGAATTTTGGTGTCTCTGATGTAACTGTTGGCCTTTTGAGGAATTAACAGCACTGAGTGTGTTTGTTTGATGCCTTGTTTTGAGCATGAGTTTGGTGGAGTTTATAAGAGGAAAAGCACTGTTAAGGAAGATAGAATTACCTGTCAGGTAGAGGAGAAAAGAGCAAAAAATGATCTGCTATGAGACACTGAATCAGTAGGTTAGGGACGATTTGAATGACTTAATTTTCTTCCTACTCTTCCATGGATATAACTGTCCCCAAGTCATCTTGGTTTAAATTCTGTTTTCCTCTTAAAGGCCCCTGGTGGAGAGACCACTTAATTCTCAAAGAAAAACTAAAGTAGAACTCCTACAGAAGGAGGTGCAATCTTATAGTGCAAGAAAGGAGTGTGTACCATTAAAATGGAAGGAGCCTGGGCGACAGGACAGACATGGCTTCTGGTCCTGACTTTGCCGCTAGCTTCTAGTGTAAAGTCTTAACCTCCCTGTTCGATGAAATGGCCTAGAATTGAATGGAATAGATTCAGTGACATAGAATTCAGTGGCATTGATGAGAATCTGTAATTATTTGCAGATGGGGTTGAATGTTGGGTGTGTCTGGTTATAGAAATGGTAAGAGATCCTTTTGATGTATGAGGAGATATGAGAAACCTAAAGCAATGGAGTAGGCCTTAAAAAAAAAGAGTAGAGAAATTTAGTGTGTTTTTGTTGAGTGTATGAAGAGGAAAAGAAGGCCTGCTTTGCCTTTTTCGAAGAGGAGGCAGTCTGGATGGGGGTTGGGGTAGAAAGAAGAAAAAAGGAAGATGTTCATTAGATATAAAATCAGATATTTCTCTCTTATATGTCTCTTTTCTTTTTGCTGCATATTAAACTTCCCTGCATGTGACAGTCTGCATGAGCATTAAAATCTGCTGTTTTCCATATCTATGACTTGAGTACACATGGTTGTTTCTGTTGACTTGCCAGTAGATCTGCATACTAGTGTCTGGTATTTTTATCCGTCTTCCTTAAATTTGTGATGTTAAAAATGCGTGAAGATTCGCATATCAAATGCATTTTAGGTAGTGAATATTTCACATGCTCTGAGGTATTTCATTACTCTGGAAGCCTGGACACAGGGCCTTGGGGTCTCAGACAATAGTAGGAGATGTCAGGCTTATCTCTTCTTTGTAGCACAGTAGCTTAGACTGGTCCATCCCCTCTAGCAACTGCTAATAGTATTTTTCAAATTTTATGGTTATCAGAATAGGTGATTGAGGGGTACCTGGGATTTAGGTGACTGCTCAGAGATCAGCCTCTCCACATGGATTTGTAAAACTCACTTTCACTCCACTCTAGGCTCTTTGTATTCCCTCTGCCTGGGAACATCCATCTGATGTTTGGAAAACATATAGGAAGTTTGGAAACTTGTCCGAGGAAGTCAGGAAGCAAGCAAAATTTTAGTTAAGTAAAAATTTTAGAAAATTGAAATTAGAATTCTTAACTGCCATTCTGGCAGCCACTTTTGGGAAGGGAAATGTGGGTACATTTTAAAAACAGCAACAACAAAGCAATATGAGAGTCTGTTACAGGCCAGAGGACTGGCCTACAAATAAATCAGGATCCTCTTTCATTCTCTGTCTTTTTAATCTACTCTTTAGAATTCTGGTTATCCCTACTGATTGGTATATATTGTTATTTTTCCCTTCTGAGATGTATAGGTCTTGAAAGAATTTTTAGCTGCATCAGCCGCTGTTTCTCTAGCACCTTGTAGTTAATAACAGACTTAAAAAACAGAGGGCCAAAGCTCCTTTTTTATCAGAACATGGCAAGATTTCTTTTCTTACCTTCAGTCCTGTCACATGTATAAGGACATTTTGTAGATTATAGACTTAGAATTAAGCAAGAAGGCTCTGGTTCTGAGGTAGAAACTCTCAGTCATTATCTGTATTATATTTTGTTTTCTTCTCTTTTTTTAATCCCTGCCCCAGTTTCTGTTTCTTGTCCCAGACATCCAGCACTGGGCTTCTTTTTGATCCTCACATCATCATTCTGAGATGTCTCTGCTGATGCTGGCAGCTGCATGGTGGGGCAGGGTTTGCAGGAAGTCTGTTTCTGAAACTGGCTCACCTAATATGAGGGCTACCCTGTGCAGGTAGCACGCTCTTGTTTCTGTGTTGGAGGAGACTGCCTTCCTCTTCTCATGCTGAACATGAATTGTTGGAATGCATTCCCAGAGCTACATTTTGGCTGGGCATGATACAGTTTAAGAGGCAGTGGTCTATCTCTTCTTCAAGGAGTGAGTGTATCCACCATTATTTTATCAGACTCTCTTTAGAAGTTTTGGAGGGGCACTGGGTGGCTCCGTTGGTTAAGTATCCAACGGAGGGGTGCCTGGGTGGCTCAGTCAGTTAAGCGGCTGGCTTCAGCTCAGGTCATGATCTCACCATTTGTGGGTTCAAGCCCCGCGTCAGGCTCTGTGCTGACAGCGAGCCTAGAGCCTGGAGCCTGCTTTGGATTCTGTATCTCCCTCTCTCTCTGACCCTCCCCTGTTCACACTGTCTCTCTCTGTTTCTCAAAAATAAATAAAAAGCATTAAAAAAAAAAGTATCCAATGGAGATCGATCTCTCTCTCTCTCTCTCTCTCTCTCTCTCTCTCTCTCTCTCTCTCTTTCTCTTTCTCTCTCTTTTTTAAGTGTTTATTTTTAAGAGCGAGAAGGAGTGCATGTGAGTGTGGGAGAGAGGGGAAGAGAGAGGAAGACCGAGGATCTGAAGTGGACTCCACACTGACAGGAGAGCCCTATTTGGGGCTCAAACTCATGAACCGTGAAATCATGATCCGAGCTGAAGTCGGATGCTTAACCGACTGAGCCACCCTGGCTCCCCAAGCGTCTGACTCTTGATTTCGGCTTGGGTCATGATCTCCTGGTTCGCATGATTTAGTCCTGAGTCTGTTCTGACAGTGTGGTGCCTGCTTGAGATTCTTTCACCCCACCCTTTGCCCCTCCCCTACGTGACTGACTCTGTTTCTCTCTCTGTCTCAAAATAAACAGACTTTTATTTTTTAAAGAAATTTTGCGACTTTAGTTTTTAATTAAAAAAAATTTTTTTAATGTTTGTTTATTTTTGAGAGACAGAACATGAGCAGGAGGAAGGCAGAGAGAGAAGGAGACACAGAATCTGAAGCAGGCTTCAGGCTCTGAGCTGTGAGCACAGAGCCAGATGTGGGACTCAAACTCACGAACCGTGAGATCATGACCTGAGTCAAAGTTGGCCACTTAACTAACTGAGCTACACAGGCGCCCCAGATAAACATTTAAAAAACACAGCATTCATATATAGACGTTTTGGAAGTTGCTTTTTGAAACCAGGGGTTGAGTCAAGGTGAATTGAGCAAGAGGGAGGAATCTTAGTCAACTTGAGGATTTGTCACCTTGTTCAAATGCTTTTCCTATCTGCCTCTTTTCTTCCATACCTCTCCACTGTTGTTCTTAGAGTCTGCTTACCGTATTGTCAGGGAGAGAACCATTCCATCTTGTTCATACCTCAAGTCCCACTCAGCTTGTCTGATCTTTTGAAGCAAATTAAGTCTGGCTAGTTTCAGGACCTTTGACCACTGAGTGACCTGCTCTAGCACTTTTGATACCTGTGGGTCTCATCTGCTTATCAGAGAGCCTGACAAACAGCCACATCTTTTCTGTGCAGCTTGCAGGCAGTCGAGATCTCCAGTCTTTCAAGATGCTCCTTTGCTACAAAGATACAAAGCCACAAGCCCAGTTTGTCATTTTGGGGCAAATAAGTATAGTCCCACTGCCACCTTGATTTGCGCTTCTTTTTCTGTAAATAAGAAAGATTGCCATTCTAGTTCCTGTCAGTTTCTTTGTCATTGCAAATCACAGTTATAGTATGTAAAGTAGTACTTGGAGAGATTGTGAGTTTGATGCTTGAGAAATGGCATATTACCCTGTTTTTCCAGAGATGGTGCCTTCTCCTTATTTGTTGTCTTCATGCTCAGACATGACTTGAGGCTGTTAATTTAGAGGAAAAGAAAGGGAAACCCTAATTCACTCCATAGTAAATCACTTGAATACTAATGATACACATAAATTTGCAGTTCTATTTGCTGCTTTCCCCTGTAGAGTTTGAATCTTTCTTCTTCAACCTATCTAGGGAAGTGCAGGGTCAATGCCTTCTTGACTAAGGGTACTTCATCTTTTTAAATTTCAGGTTCCATTACAGCTTATAGAAAGTGTTGAATGCCGAGATATATTTCAGCTTCATTTGACTTGCAAAGACTGCAAAGTTATCAGGTATGTGATATGTTTATGCTGCTATTTAGTGTGGAAAATATGTATTTTTAAAAGAATAAATCTGTGGTTTGGTAACAGAAAAATCACTTTTGAGGGTCAGCCTTGTTAGGAATATTTTCTTAGTAGTTAGTGCCTGAAATACTTATCTTTAGGCTACTTTGCAAACTATTTGAAAAGTGTTTTCTAATTTTTTATTTGGAAATTATTTCAGATCTACAAAAGAAGTGCAACAATAAAATATTACAAAGAACAGTAATACTAACGTTTTACTCCATTTGCTTTATTGTTTGCAGGGGCTGTGTGTGTGTGTGTGTGTGTGTGTGTGTGTGTGTGTGATTCTTTTTCTGGATAATTTGAAAGTAAGTTACATAATCCTGGCTTTTTATCCTGAAATGCTTTGATGTGCTTTCCTAAGAATAGGGATATTTTCTTACATAACCATGTTGTCATTATCAGCTTCACAACTTTACACTCATAATACTTTTATCTGGTCTGCTATCCATGTTCCAATTTTGGCACTTGACCTAATAATGCCCTTTCTAGCATTCCTCTTCAGAACAGGGTCCATGCAAGGTCAGGTATGGTATTTAGTTGCCGTGATTCTGTTGCCTTATTTAATCTGAAGCATTTTTCACCATCTTTCTTTGTCTTTACTGACATTCACATTTTGAAGAACATAATCTTTTATTTTAATAGAATGTTTCTCATTTTGTGTCTGTCCAGTGTTTCCTCATGATTAAATTGAGGTTGTGTATTTTCAGCTACAATACTGTATGTGTGAGGTTATGTCCTTTTCAGGTACTGTATTGCATCTGGAGGTAAACAGTGTCCATCTTTCCCTGTTGCTGATGTCAGTTTTGACTACTCTTGTCAAAGTGGTCACCTGCTTTCTGTATAATTTCTACATTTTCTCCCTTGGAATTGATAAATAGTCTGTGGGAGGAACTTTAAGACAGTGAACATATCCTGCTTCTCATCAAATTTCTCCATAGATTCAGCATCCATTATGGTTTTTATCTGATGTAATTTTTACTGTAGTGTTTAAAAAATGATGCCTACAATGTGTTTTAAAATTTAGTAGCTCTAGAAGTTCTAAATTCCTCCCATTTTTAGTTTACCGCCTTGATTAACTTTGGAGTGCCGGTAAACATTGTGTGTTGACGTATTGATGAGCCACATTGATTGGGATGAGGGAGAGGTTTAAGTGGCCTCCTTGGTAAATAAGTTCCTTTATAGCCATTGAGATTTGGCTTGTTTTTGATAGGTACTAACTGCAGCTTGTTTATTAGTTGCTCAGTTTTAAACACTGTTGGCATTTGAAAAGGTGAAGTATCTTTTGCCCTAATTCTTTTAATCTAGCTATATGTGCTGAAAATTGCAGTTGATAATCGAATTGTTTGGTTCTCTACATGGTCACAGCTGAAAGTTTCAGTGTAATATATCTTATTTTGGATGTACAGTTGCCGATTTATTCTAATGGCTGAGTAGAATGATTTTGAAATTATCTAACTGGCCAAAAGTTGCACTGTGATTTATTTCTGAGCTTGGCCTAATAGGTTATAACAATAGAATGAACATTCTCTAAACCTATTTCTTGACAACTATGAAGCTTTTATAGAAGATATAGAAGAAAATCTTACTCATGGAAGAGAAAACTGCCATTTTACTTTAATAATTACCATTAATCAATCGTAAGCAATTTCATTAGTCTAAAAAAAATAAGTTTTCCACCTGTCCATTTTTTCCCCCTTTTTGACATTTTGCATCATTGGCTAAAACTTTTTGGGCCTGTAATTATTACAAATGATAAGCATGCAAATAACGACCTCTGATACTTTTCTTTACTGTAGCTGTCACTGCTCTGGGAGTTAGGTACTTTTGAAATGGTGGCTTCCCTTATTGACATTGTCAGCTCTCTTTTAATTACATCCATATTTGTTTGGTTTTACAAAGGTGTCAGTTCTCAACCTTTGAGCAGTGTCAAGAGTGGCTCAAGAGACTGAACAATGCAATCCGACCACCTGCTAAAATAGAAGATCTCTTTTCATTTGCATACCACGCGTGGTGCATGGAGGTCTACGCCAGTGAAAAAGAACAACATGGAGACCTGTGCAGACCAGGTAGACCTTTCTAAAATGTGCAGTGGTGGTTTTATTGAACTACTGTTTGAGGTATCCTTAACATGAAATGGGACTCCTAAGCATTCATTCAATTTAAAAAATATATTGAGGAAGCCATTTATCTTCTCTGTGCTTTAATTTCCTTTGTTGTTCTTCAAACTGAGACATTCCTGTTCTTCCTGTCCAAGGTGATCAGGGTATCCTGAAGATTAAATCTGTTAATGCTGGAGAGTTCAATTCAGTAAATATTTGAGTGCTTCCTATGTACTGTACTGGTCAGAACATTTTGGAAACTATGAATCTACAAGGTGATGGCCATTGTAACTGGTTGGAACTTACTCTGAGTAAAGGTTGTATTTTGTTTCTTCCTGGTATATACAGATCCACACTAAGTTAACCTGCTGTCACTTACAAGAAATCTTATTTTACTTCAGTTACTTGGTTTAAGTGTGTGTATATGTATAGCTTTTTCCTTTTTATATATTTTTACTGTGGATTACAGAGGGAAAACTTGCTCTTAATAAAAATACTGTGGTGGCATTTTTAAAGCCAGTCAACCTGGCCTGGTTCTTCTGTCTCCACCCAGTATTGTTGAGTGGTGGTGGTGGTGATGGCTACAACATTACTTACCAAATATGAGCATACCCGACAACCACATTCTTATAAGTCATCTTTAGGGTGAGACAGCGCTTGAGATATTTCAAAGTGATGCCTTTGTATAATCTGTTCCAACACATGAGATCATAAGCATAGACTCTGAAGAGTTGAAGCTATTAGTTTATTTAGTTTTTCAGTAGTTAATACGGCCTTTTATGGAGTCTTCTCTGCCTAGCCTGTTAAGAGTAGAATGTGTCAGAGAGGAGGGAAATAGGAAAATTGCATTATTACCTTGTATTCATATAAATCTTAGTTTCTGACTGTTAATAGTTAAGAGAGTCACATTGTAGCCAAAGCTCTAAGTCTTAATCAGCTTTGGAAGAAGTCTCAACATTGTTATTGGAAGTTTACTGGTGAAACTTGCAAAAGCCTTTACAAAACTCTTGACTCTGCTTTTAGACCCATTTCAGACTCTAAAAAAAGGAATGGATTAAAAGCTTAAATCTTCTCTCCCACATGCTCACTTTTCTTCATTGGAGCCACCTTCTTGGTGATTGTTCTGTACTTGAGCATTAGGAAGGAGTCTATGTGATAAACTGCCAGTGGTAGTGGTGCTGGTGGTGATTTTGCCAGTGATTATTTTAAAGTATCTATGTGTTTACGCTAAGATGTAGGTACTAATGTTAAGAGTCATTAATTAAAGTACTTTACCTTTTGCAAAGACTTGGAGCTGTATGTAGGTGGGGAAAATTTCATTAGTGAATGAACTTGGAAATTGTCATAGTTTTACAGTTTTTAGATTGGGATTATAAGTGAAAGACTATCTAATATTCTTGATGATCAGTATTCCTTGCAATTTGTAGACAGATGAGACAGATGGCACCCCAATTCGGATAGCTTTTTTCCTATTTCAAAGCCCACATCACTTCTAAAACTTTTACAGAATAGGATGCATTCAGCTGATTCTTTCTTCCTGCATCTCTGTACCTCATCTTTTTATAGCTCTCCTTCAAGAAACCTATAATACCTAGTTTAAACTCAAGAAAAGCAGTTTAAGTAGGAAGTAATTTTATAGAATTGTCCTTCATTCAAGTAATTGCTGTTTGCTGTTCTGAAGCTCCACTCCCAGGGAGAGCAAAGCTTTATACTTTGATCACCAAAGCAGTCTGCTTTGTGCTTTTATTTGTTATTGTAGTTTTTCCCAGCCCCCACCATTTACTTTACTGCCTATAACACTATGTATTAGAGATACTGCTTAATGGTTTTTTGATTGTTTTACTGCCCTAGGACTCAGTGTGTTTTCAAGGAAGAAGGTTATTTCACATTTAATGACTTTGATGTTAGGTTCATGTCTGCCTTTGTAGCTCATTGTCTTTAGGAAGAGAAAGACAGTTTCATTAGGGCAAAATGTAGGCATATTTGTTTGGGTGGATATTCTTACAGATGCTCAGCACTTTACTAGTAGTATGGTGTTTCCTGAGATTCCTACATACTTGGAGTTATCTCTTCTCTAAAAGTCTGTAATCTATAAGGCCCTGAAAGTCAAAAGATTTTTTCTTATTTGGTGCTTTGATCTGGTCTGAGCTGATATGAAGCTGTTTGTTGCTTTACTTATCCCATTTAGCATGAATTATCCATGAATTTCACTGTAGAAATATTAATATTTGGTTAGTAGACCCTTTTGAGAGAGTGTTAACCTAATATTATATTATGTCCACCATCTTAAACTCCAGAAAACTCAGGTTTTGAGATCTGGCCCATAGTGTTTCTGATGAGGAGTTGTAGATATATATTACTATTTTTGATAAACTTGGTATTATTTTTTATGTATACTGTGAGTGTGGAACTAGGAGAGTAGCCAGTATAGTGACAAGGGTTAGGTTTTAAGACCAAACAGACTTGCCATAATAACCTCTCTCTCGGTTTCGGTTTTATCGTATGTAAAATGATCTCAGTTATAACCACTTGGAGTTGGTACTAGTGATTAAATGAGATAACCTAATTCTTTAAAAAAATTTTTTTAAATGTTTGTTTATTCTTGAGAGAGAGAGAGGGAGGGAGGGAGGGAGGACGAGCAGGGGAGGAGGGGTAGAGAGAGACACAGAATCTGAACCAGGCTCCAGGCTCTGAGCTGTCAGCACAGACCCACAGACCTGCAAGATCATGACCTGAGCTGAAATTGGCACTTAACTGACTGAGCCATCCAGGTGCCCTGAGATAACCTGATTCTTGATCAGAATTCCAAGATATGGAAACAGTCTAGCCATTTGTCAGTAGATGAATGGGCAAAGAATATGTGGTATATGTGTGTAATATTCTACACACAGGGATAATGGGCCATTAAAAAAAAGAAAGAAATTTTGGCATTTGTGACATCATGGAGGGACCTAGAAGTTATTATGCTAAGTGAAATAAGACAGAGAAAGACAAATACATGTGATTTCATTTGTATATGGGATCTAAATAACGGATACAGACTCATAAATACTGAGAACACACTGGTGGTTGCCAAAGAGGCATGTGGAGGATGAGCAAAATAGGTAAAGGGGATTAAGAGATACAAACTTCCACTAGCAGCATAAGGTACAGTCAGTAATACTATAATAACTTTGTATAGTGACAGATGGTACCTGTACTATGGTGAGCATCTCATAATGTACATAATTGTTGAATCACTATGTGATACACCAAAAGCTAATGTAAATTGTATGTTAGATGTACTTCAACTTAAAAAAATGTAATTTCCTCATTTCTTTGTATATAGTCTTATCCCAGCAAGGAATTTTTAAACTAAAATTAAATATAGTTTTAAAATAAAAACTGTAGTTGTAAACTAAAACTAATATATATTTTATTTATGTAATAACTGAGCAGGATATCTATGCTTTTATTCTGTTTTACAAAATGGTATTCATTTCTTTCTGCTATCCTTGGCCCCTAGGGGAACATGTAACATCAAGGTTTAAAAATGAAGTGGAGCGGATGGGTTTTGATATGAACAACGCCTGGAGGATTTCCAATATCAATGAGAAGTATAAGTGAGTTGTATGGGACCCTGTGGACTGTGTTTCCTAGCCAGTGCCTTTGCAGAAACCCCAATTCTCATGTGGCAGAACATTTGAACTTAGGCATTTTCTTTCAATAGAGATTACATCTAACTGCAAGGTCTTCAGAGTACTTCTTGAGCTTCTGTTCCCATTGTTGTCACTAGAGTGTAAAAGTGAACCTTAACAGAATTCTGGAAGCTTCCTATCCATCCCCTCCAGGTCTCTGTTCTTCGTGGCACGTGCATTTCCTGGGTAGTACTGTGTTCACATGTGGGCAGTCAGTTTCCATTGGTCTCATCACCACTTGACTTCACTTTGGAGATAGAATCAGTGATCTCACAAGCAGTGATAAAACACTCAGCAGGGAGTTTTTATGACAAATTTTACTCCAGATTCTATGACTTAGACATTAAATACTATTCTTTCTAGCTTCATAGCTTTAATCATTTGATCATTAAATATTAATATAATCATTATTAAATATTTCCGATTACCTGTTTCCTTAAATGGTATAAGTACTTTGGTGTGGGGGAGGGTAGTTAACTACTATGATTTTAGTGATCCAGGTTTCTATAAAACAAAAGATTGTTCAGGAGATTTAAATTAATATCCTTCTCTTAAGATTTCCTCTGGCAGTTGGAGGCATTAATCATTCCATTTTTTGAGCTGCCTCAAACCATGATGGCTGTTTTCCTGGTATATTTGTGGGTAACCATCTGAGCATTTCATTTTTAATTGGAAAAACTTCCACTAATTACTGTATGTAGCTCTTAACATGGACCTGGGCCAAGGAATTAAGAACATTGGGGTGTTATGAAAAAATTGGAGCCTTAGTTTTGTCGTACCTTTGCCTGTTTTCTGTCACAAGACAAAGCCAAGAATGGAGGTGGAGACTGGAGGAGAGTTCTCAGAGAGCCTGAGACTACAAAGCCTACACAGGCTTTGCTCATGTGTAACCCACATTTCCTATGCTGGAAACTGCTTATCTACATGTGAACACCTAGTGTTTGCTAAAGAAGTGACTACTAGGTAGTGTAATACTTAAAAGGACAAGAAGTGTAATGACCAAAATATTGGATGAAATCAGAAAACTGAATTAAACTAAGCTTATTGGGGAAAGAAAATGTTTGCATTCCAAAGCCAGTTGGTTTCCAAAATCCCTATTCAGATTCGGTTTTAGAAATTAACTTTTATCATTGAGTCCACCATTTCTACCTCAGAACCAGTCTTCCGGACATTGAAAAGTTCTTCCTACTACAAAGAAGGAGAGCTAAATTTACTCTTAAGTTTTAAACAAGATAAAAGAAATAAGACAAAAGAGCAAGACTCATGGTTAGCACATTAACTATGGTCATGGTGTCCTGGGTTATTTTTAGGAGTTTGTGGATAAGTGTTAAGTTGTAGAGCTACTCTTGGTCATAGATGTTCTTTTGGTTTAGTGGCTTTTAAATTCCTGATATTTAATCTAGAAATTGAGAACAAGTTGGAGGTACTTAGTGCAGAATGATCAGAACCCCCAATTCCTAAGCTACTTTGTGTTCTCTGCCTTTCCTGCCCTGTGCATAAGGCTAGGGCCAGGGAGTAGCGGTACAGGAGAAGGAGGAATTTGTGTATTTTAGGATTTGGATTAAAGGTCTTCTTGCCTTTACTATTGAAAAGGAATATTGAAATACCCGTAGAGAGCATTGTTCTTTAACTGAAACACCTTTCAGGAATAACTGCTTTTTAGGGCACCAGCTTGATTAGCATGCAGTTACTGGGTTCTTCTCTAATGAAAACAGGGCTTTTTTTCCCCGGTTATAATTCTGAAGTATATTTTAATAGAAATTATGATGAATAATAGCTCATTCACATTACTAACTTGGATCAATGGGTCTGTAATTATATATGCAAATGGCCTGTTCTGTGGTACTGTTTCTGCATACCCATGCCTGCCCCTGTTACCTCTATAATTAAGCCACATCAAAGACTGCATTAGTAATCCTATAAGGTCTCTGGAAACTTGAAGTTGTGGGCTCTTGTTCTTCCTCACATGTTTCTCTTTGATAGAAGCCTGAAAGAGTGAGGGTCTGGTAGAGGTGACAGACTTTCACTTCTGTAGTTGGATTGGGCACTTTGTGTAGTTAGAAATTACCTGTGTGTGTGTGTGTGTGTGTGTGTGTGTGTGTGTGTGTGTGTGTGTGTTTTACAACAGAAAGTTACAGTGGAGTAACTGTCGACTTATATTACTGATGTTAAGATTACCAGATCCTCAAAGGCAGAAGGAGGTGGAACAGGCCATGACAGTATCATGTGATATATACATAAGTAAACGCTCAAGGCACTGTTTTTGCTGAGTAGGCCAAGACTCAAGTAAAGCACCTTATTGCTTTTCAACTAGTTCTGGGGTAGCTTAATCAACATCCTCAATGCTGGCTCACCTAGTGTCTCCCCAACTTCTCCCTCCCTGTCTCCTTCCCCCACTCCCTCTTTCTCACCTTCCCCATTAGGCTATGTGGTAGCTATCCACAGGAGCTCATAGTGCCTGCCTGGATCACTGACAAAGAACTAGAGAGTGTAGCAAGCTTCAGGTCCTGGAAGCGCATCCCTGCTGTCGTCTACAGGTAAGTAAGCCTGGGCAGGCCTGTGGTCTGGTGTTACTGCCCACAACATGAGGTGTGCTTCCTCTGCTGTCACTAACCTGGGAAGGGAGGGAAGGGTTCAGAGAACTTCCCAGGCGGTTCTATGTTACATTATTGTAAAAACCACTCTTTCAGTGACACAGCAATATTTACTACATCCAGAACACTTGCTGATGGTTTATTTGATAAGAAAATTTTAATAGAAAAGTGGCTTGTCTTGCTATTTTAATATACTTCTGACATTCTGTGGATGATAATGTGCTTATTATTCCGCATTTATCTTCAGACGTTGGCCTTTGGATTGAGAGAGATGGGTTCCAGAAAGTAAGAATTGGGAGCATAGAGTTGAGCCATTTGTGATGGTCTTTGTTGTTGAAACTCCAACACATGAAAGAGCTCTGCTTTGAGAGGGAGCATTTAAAGAAGGCTAGGGCTTAGCCAGATAGAAGATCTCAGAGATCAAAGGCTTGAGAGCCAAGAGAGGAAGTTCTGAAGGGGGATGGTACTATGGTGAACGAGCACAGGTTTTGGAGTTCAGGTCTTTTCACTAATACTCCTTGCTAAGGCACCTAAACTCCCTAACTGGCCTCAGCCTGTACCTAATTAGTAAAGTGGGAGTGATGTTCTTACTTTACAGGTATGCTGTGCCTCCTAAATGAATCTGTAAATACTGGGCTTCTCTAAGAGTATGTTGTATTCCTGGGGGCTGCTTTTATAATTCATTGAGGAGCTCAGTTCTCAAGGATGCCTGTTAAGGTTTTAAGAAATCATTCCCCTTATATTGAAACTGTTTCAGATGTCATCTCTTTGTAATATTTACATTCTCCATTTCATTTTTCCAGTTTGCAGACTTTTTAGGCTTTTCTTGAATTTGGGCCAAACCAGTGGGGCTTAGTTAGAGACTTTCCTGCCAGAAGGCATTCCATTGAAATACTCAGGTTGTCAGAAGGGATTTATCTCCTTGTGGAATTTCCATTGAGGTAACCAGCTTGTTGATGTAGTCCACTGACAGCAAATTCTGATGACCATCCTGAATAGAGATGAAATAGTATTTGTTTCTGGCCCAGTGGAATCCATTAAATTTTCAGTCTCAATTTTCGTCACTGTTGTTTTCAGACACTCCTAGAAAAGTAGGTCACCAAATTTACCTATCACTCAAGTGGCAGGGATGACACAGGAATTACAGAGCTGAGAGAGCTGAAAGGATTTGTATCTTATCAGTGAGGGGCCCAGGTCAAATAGGAAAAGCAGCCAGCTGCTGCTCTGTGGCCAACAGCTGTGTTAGATCAGCAGCCCTGGCATTTGTAGGGTTTGCTGACTTTGAGCATAAGGGCAAAGGACTATCACGGGGCTTTAGGTGAATTGTTGGTAGAGAAGCCTGTAAGTGCGAGTTAGACAAAAACTTCTTAGAATAAACATGGGAAACCTTTCCTCCCTTCTAAAATTTATTCTAGAGAACACAAATCATAGGGTTTTCCCCCAATCCTTTCTGGAGATCATGGAATATATATAAATGAAATTTTTATTTCCAGTTTCTCTGAGAAAATCTCTCAAAGGATTACAAATGAAAGTTCTTAGTTAAATAAAGTCAGATAGGCTTCTAGGAAGTAGCCTCTGTTTTGGAACATGTGTCTTGTATCTCTGAGCCCCAGATTCAGTTGTTAATATTATTGGGGAGCTTTGTCAGGGGTATGTTGAAGAATGTTTTGGAGATACTCTGCCACTCTCTGCTTTGCCACCCTGGATTGGAAGATGCTTCTGAATCCAGCATACATGTATTGAATTTAGTTGTCTGTAGAGTGCAGTAGTGATTCCTGAGGTTGCTAACAGCAGTTACTTGACAGCACCACGCTGAACCAGCACCTGATTAGTGTTTTTCCCCACTGGGATGTGTTTAATTGGATTTATCACTGAAGACAGAGATTGCTAACACAGCAAGATAGTGCAAAGGGCATCCATCTGTAGTGCAAGTTATAGTTCCCCTTCTTTGTGCATTGAGTGGTTATTAGAGATTTGTAGTCATTTGAGAGCTTCCCCAACATTAATTTAGGGATAGTTTAAATATATCCATGTTTCTATATAAAATTGAAACCTTCTGTGATCAGTAGGAGACTTATCCATTGGATATCTTAATTTTTATATACTTTTTCCTGATTCTTTTTGTTAAAGTGGTAGAAATGCCCTTTGGTGACTTTTAGCTGTATTGCTTTGGTTCTTGATCATGTGGTAGGTGGTGTAAAGCATTTTAGAAGTCTGAACTGCTTATTGCAACAGCTCAGTTGCAATCTAGCTGTAAAGTGCTATGACACCTTAAAACCCAAGATCGAAGCTGAAGAGTGCCATCTTGTGTTCCTCTTGGGCACTGCTGGGAAGCATTGCAGAGAAAGAAGATGCTCAGGAAAGGCCCTGCCAGCCTCTTTTGTGAAGGTTTGGCATCAATCAGCTCAGCTGTTATCAGTGTCTATTATATATGCTAGTAGGTATTTTAGAGATTAGTGAGGTTTTATTTCAAGTTGGGCTCCATTCAGCAAGTGAGCCAGTTGAGCATATTGGCAATATACAAATTCTTTCCTTGTTTCTGTCTGTGAGGGAGGATTTAAAAACTACAAGTAGACTGATAGTTCCAGTGGGATTTGGTCATTGCCAAATTTAATTGGTTGCTCGTGGGCTCTAGAATTAAAAACAACAATCTTTCTTACACTGTTCCTTGAAGATGACAGATAGATACGATAGTGTGTTTTATTTAAATCTGTTTCCTATGTGTTATGTGTGTGTATGTGTTAGATTTTAATGGGATGCAAGACATTGATAGTTCCCCCCCGGGATATAGCACTGGGGGGCATTTAACTTTTTGCTTATTAACTTCTTATTCTGCTTAGTTTTGTAATCAATGGTTTACTTTTATAACTTTTTAAAAACCACTTTAAGATTGTCACATACAGTTCATGCTTTTAATGTGTTCAGTTTTTTTTTTTTTTTTTAGCCTCTTCACAGGGTTGTGCAACTATCACTACAGTCAATTTTAGAACATCTTTACCACCTCAAAAAGAAACCCTGGATCCATTAGTAGTCACTCCTTATTCCCTCCCCAATCTTCCTAGCCCCGGGTTACTAGTAATCTACTTTGCCACTACAGATTTGCCTATTCTGAACACTTCTAATAAATGGAGTCATACCATATGTGACCTTTTATGACTAATTTCTTTCACTTAGCATAACATATTTCAGGTTCATCTATGGTGTAGTATTTATTGGAACTTTATGCCTTTTAATTGCCAAATATTACCTTTATAACTTTTTAATTGCTAAAATCACCTAAATTCCTAACTAGGAAAAGACTGGGTTTTAATAGCATCTTGAAGTAGACTTTTGGGTGAGATTTCTGGTCTTACTTCTTAAGAAAGCATCTGTTGGAGTATAGCTTATTGAGGTTTTTGCTGTTCCTTCTAAGAGTTTAAGTAAAGGTAGCTGGCTCATTGAGCTATCTGCCTATAATAAGAGCAGTTTGTGAGTCATGAAATCTCAGGGGATTTTATAGAGTAGTCCAGTGTGGGTCAGGTAGGTGTTTGAGTCCCAAAGGTGGGATCTTGTTTTGACAAGAATCCCCAGAGCCAACCATAAGTGCGTAGTTGCTGTAGTGGGCCCTCAGAAGTTGGTGTGAAAACAAATATTTCTATTTCAGCATCTATTATGCCAGGACTTTCAGGGGCAGCATTATAAAGGAGCGATTAGTGTTTCATTATTGAGTAGCAGAGTTAATGTAGTATTTGTAGATTATTTCTTACCTGATTTTCCAAAAATAAATTTAAAGAGTCAAACATTTACTTTATGAATATTTGTTTTTTCTAAGCATACACATTTACCATTTTGTTAGTAACTCTACAAAGATCTTTAAAGTAGTATAATATTTGAGAAAGATCCAGATAGGTTTTGTTGTTAGTCCTGTTGCTGTGGAAGATTTCTGCCCTTAGATGACTTGAAGCTAACTTTACATCACTTACTTATATTTAAGCTTTTCATTAATGCATTTAAAATCTACTACCTTACTTTTTGTGTGAGCACAGAGTATCTGAATGGGGCCACTGAGATGGGTGTAGTTGCTGTTTCTTATTCCTTATGCAGGCACCAGAGCAATGGAGCTGTCATTGCCCGCTGTGGACAGCCGGAGGTCAGCTGGTGGGGCTGGCGAAATGCCGATGATGAGCATCTGGTACAGTCAGTAGCCAAAGCTTGTGCCTCTGATTCCCGATCAAGTGGCAGCAAGCTGTCAACTAGGAACAGTTCTCGAGACTTTCCAAATGCAGGAGACCTTTCTGATGTGGATTTTGGTAAGATGCTCCCTGGACCCGTGGCAGCAGTTTTTATAGTATCTGTGAGAACTTTTTCTTGAAATGGCCTTCTTCTTGTAAGACATAGGATTTGTTTCATAGGAGAGAGCAGGCAAAGCTTTAATTGATGGGATTATTTCAGAAGTCACACATCTTGACAAGGAACCAGAAGACTCTTTAAGACTTGGCTTAAGAGGACTAGAGTGTTGGTTGTCTTTCTTGTCACTGTGACAAGAATGGAGTATATAAGTGATAGGGGACCTGGAATGTCTTCAGACCATGGCAGGAGACACTAGCTTTTGTTAAAGAAGTACACATGTAGAAATTAGATAAAGGAGGTTGTAGGGAGAAGTCCTATCTATCAAGGGTTCTTGTTAGGTGGGTTTCACTTAATTGAGGTTTTGTTTGTTCTATTATTATAATAGGTGTCTTTGGTTCTTATTTTGCACAATTCTGGGAGATGGGTTCATTCAGTTTTTCATCCCTGCTCCTGATGTTCCTAGATTCTTCTCTGTCAAATGCTTCCGGAGCGGAAAGTTTAGCCATCCAACCACAGAAGCTGTTGATCTTGGATGCACGCTCCTATGCAGCAGCTGTGGCAAACCGAGCCAAAGGAGGAGGTTGTGAATGCCCAGGTGAGGTGTACAGCGCTCTGTCTCCTAACATTCTGTTCTTGTGAGTTCAGCCAATGCCGAGCTGGGTCTTAGTTCTTATTTTGAAATGACTGGCAAACCGTGTTCCTCAGCCTGTTTGGATTCGTAACACTGTAGTTTCTTTTCAGGGAAGAAATGGAGGATGGGGTGCATTGAAACCAAATAATCGATTATTTCCTCAACCTTAAGTGATATTAAAAAATAAAAAAAGTCCTCCACTGTAGTAAGGTCTGTTCTTGTTTGCAAGTTGCTTTAGTGGCTCGATTTCTCAGCCTTATAAAAGCGTTCTGTTGGCTTTGACAGTGGATTTACTCATCACTGACCTCACAGGAAACTCCCACATGGCTTCTACTTAGGAAACCTGAGGTGGGAATAGAAGCAGTAAATACTGAACGCTAGCAAAGCACCTCTGTCCTGACCTATAGCATCCTGACTATTTGGATGCTGGCTTTCTCTAAGAAGGGATCCTTTCAGTGCCAGATGTGTGCTGATGGAGCAAGTAGTGGCACCAAGCTCCTTATTCAGAAGCAGTTGTACTGAGGTGGAATTTGAATGCATAAACGCATTGTTCTGCCAGGTTCTTTTCAAAGAAGTTCCAGAGCTACAAGTTAGAAATGGCCCCAAAGGGGCTCCTGGGTGGCTCAGTCAGTTAAGCGTCTGGCTTCAGCTCAGGTCATGATCTCATATTCATGAGTTCGAGCCCCATGTCGGGCTCTGTGCTGACAGCTCAGAGCCTGGAGCCTGCTTCGGATTCTGTGTCTCCTTCTCTCTCTGACCCCTCCCCTGCTTGTGCTGTCTCTCTGTGTCTCTCAAAAATTTAAAAAAAAAAAAAAAAAAAAAGGCTCCAGAAGTAAACCTGGGATGGATGTAGATCTTTAAAAAAAGCAAGAGCTTTTTTTATGTCCAGATCTTCACAAATCTAATCTTCCTTTTTCGAAAAGAGCTAAAATTCAAGCACCATTTCCCTCTCATAAAGGACTGGACAAATAGGCATCAAGACATTGCAGTTTTATTAGTCAGCAGCTCTTGGTGGGGTTGTTTTGTAGCCAGTTTGCTGCTCTTAAATTTGGCCACGTGGGCTTTAAATTCAACATATTTTTGTTCTCTTTATTGTTATTCTCTGCAGAGTATTACCCAAACTGTGAAGTAGTGTTTATGGGGATGGCAAATATTCATTCAATTCGGAGGAGTTTTCAGTCTCTGCGGTTGCTGTGCACACAGATGCCTGATCCTGGAAAGTAAGACCTTGGCCTTAGCTTTAATTTTGCATTGCTTTTTTAAAAATGAGTTTGGAGGTGTCTTTTCTTCTGTTTCTTGATAGAGTTCAGTTTGACTTTCAGTCCCTGCGGGCATTCTCCTTTCTGTGTTAGCTGCACAACCACGCAAAGGAGATGCTGGAGAAAAATGTAGCCCTTCGAAAGATGTAAAGATATGGAGCACAGAACAGATCTCAGTCCTCAGAAAATCACTGCCTTCTTGTTTTTCTTGGGACCTCTTCCTTCTCTTCTACGTTGTTTTTGGGTTTTTTTAAATTCTTTGGTTTTTGACATCTTGCAGTGACACTTACCTGCCTTAAGCTGGGTGGGATGTTTTACCTTCAAGAGTCAAAGTTTATTCATCATGTTCTAAAAAGGGTTAAGCTGTCTTTAAACTTACTGTTGGGTGAGTTTCTTTTTACATTTGCTTCTGATTCCTAAACTACTGCCTCTTATTTACTAAGAGCATTACCAGATTTTTATTGCTTATTAAAAATGAATGGCTGGCATTTGCTGTGAGATAGATGAATTAACACCCCCTTTGCCTTCCAAGGGAACTGATTGCTGATTAAATTCGAGATAAATTAGCAAGAATGCTCTGTAAAACAAATGTGGGCAGATAATTATTTAAAACCCCTGTTTTACTATTTCAGGAAGCCAGAAATAGTGCCAGAGAAGACAGAATTTTCTCTTTTCTTTGTGCTGGAGCCCATAGCTATTTCCCTGGGTTCTGTCCAGTCGATCCTCCTGATCACATCAAGTTTTGCAGAAGTCCTTGATTTATTCAGCCAAATGGCTGCCTGAACCACTTGTACTAACTCCTGGTAGCAAATGATTAAATTCATCACAGTTGGAAAAAGCCCAGAGGGTGAAGCAGTTGTCCTTGGGGAAAAGCCTGAGCGAGGAAATGAGTTTGCTGCTCTGCTTTGGGGATTAGCAACTTGTATCTGCTACACATTTACAGAACCTGGCTAGCAGTATTCTCATCCCCAAACGTGGGGCACTGAAAGATCCTGCTTGAGGACTCAGAAGATCTGCCACTAATTGACTCTGTGACTTTGGCCAAGTGGCTTAATTGCTATGGGTATCAGTTTTCCTGTTTATAAAATGAAAGGGATAGAATCAACACTACCTCATCTCAAATATCCACATTTTAAAGTTCTTTCTTTAAAAGCTATTTTTTAAACTCAGTCAAAAAGATGTAATTGACCTGTACCTGGTCCAAAGGAATGTCTGGGGATTGTATTAAGGAAAAAGTAATGCTTTGCCTGTTTTTTGGGCAGCAAATCATGAGGCAGTACTGAAGCCTCCCTTGGGGGTAAAAAAGAAGTCCTAGCATTGGTGGGATCAGCTATAAGCAAGGCTCTCCACACGTGTTGGAGGCTGTGGAGAGCTAGAGCACTGTGTGTTTCTGCTCCAGTGTAGGAATCAGGCAAGGGAGTCTGGAGTCTCTCAGAAGCTCCTTGGTTGGATGATAGTGAAGTGTAGTGTAGGCATGTTCTTGCCTAGTGTTGGCAGAGGCTTCTCAGAGCCCTCTGACAGAAGTATTTATTCCCTCCTTTGACTTAGTGTTGGAAGGGCTAGACTGCCGTCTTAACTACAAATCTGATCACATTTTGGAGAAATCAGAGCTTTTGAGGGGTGGGGATATAAGGAGTGGAATTTTCATGACAGGGCACAAGAAACAAAATGTCAACACAGTTAAAAACAAGTGTAATCAGCTTGTGATTACTTCCAAGCAGTAATTCTTGGGATTGGATATCTCCTGAAGGTCTTTCAGAAGAAGGTTTTTCTAGATCCCTGCTGAATGAAGTCTGTATAAGTCCAGTAATACCATATAGCCATTAGTGTACTAATATCTAGTGTACTTATACATATCTGTATGCACACTTTATTATACACACACACACACACACACACACACACTTTTTTTTGAGAACTTGTTGAGTATAGTTGCTGATCATTAAATGTAAGTACTTTTTGTTTTACAATGTCTGAAGTAGCTATATTTCTTTCAGAAGACTCCAGAAATAACTACTTATACTGGGTATATAATTACCATGGACTGAGAAATAGTAAATGTTAATTGTCAGAAATAGCCATAAGATTTCTGGAACAAAATTTCTATTATTGTCCTGTTTCTGAAGCCATCCTTTATTGCATAGTAGGGCTTAAGCCTCATCTTTGTACATGCTTTGTAAAGACAGAGATTGTTTTATCTTGGCAGTCTTTTATTTGGAGGGAAAAATCTTTGGAAATTGCTTCTTAATTTCATGGCTATTTGGCAGGATGCAGTAAATCATATAAATCAGGATGTCCTCATCCTCCCCTCCCCCAAACTCTTTTTGGCGGGGGGGGGGGGGAGAAAGAAAGCGAGCACGCATGAGGGGTAGGGGCAGAGTGAGAGCTAGAGAATCTTAAGCAGCCTCCACATTCAGTGTGGAGCCTGATGTGGGCTTGATTCGATGACTCTGGGATGGTGACCTGAGCTGAAATCAGGAGTCAGATGCTCAGCTGACTGAGCCACCCAGGCACCCTTCCTTATCTCCTTCTGTTTTTATTTTTATAGTTGGCTCTCAGCTCTTGAAAGCACAAAATGGCTCCATCACTTGTCTGTGCTTCTGAAGTCAGCGCTTCTGGTAGTGCATGCCGTGGATCGTGATCAGCGGCCAGTACTAGCACATTGCTCTGATGGCTGGGACCGAACTCCCCAGATTGTGGCATTGGCTAAGCTCCTGCTGGATCCTTATTACCGTACCATAGAGGTGGGTGCATCCAAAGAGTAGGATTTGGTACTTCACTACAAGTGGGGGAAACCTTGGAGGGTTTTATGACCAGTTTGGGTCTTGGTGGTTAAGTCTAAAGAAAGTGAAATTTGTTTTTAAATCTTTGCTCCTTTACCTTGAGCTCACGTATCGTGGTGCCTGCCATAGTTCTTGTGCCTTATAAAATGGAGCAGATTGTAGGTAACAAGGTATTGAGAATACACGTTTTTCTTTGCAATCTATCTCCTTGGAAATGTTTTAGCTACCCCAGGAAAATGGGGATCTTGGTAGCACAAAATATAGAACTTAAAAAAAAATTAGAAAAAAAATGTAGCTTTTGTCTAGTGAATGAAAGAGGCTAAAAAGTATAGACTCAAGAAAGGCTTAGATAAATGCTTAGTATTAGTACCCTTTTGATGATTATGGAATAGAGTCGAGGAAAGTGGAAAATTGCCCTAAGCTTGTGTCTCATGGAGTCTTTGGGCCATGGGGCTGGGTCAGGGCTTCTGTCGGCCTTACTGGGAGCTTGTTAAAAGGGATTACTGCTCTTAGTCCTGACAGGCTTGGGACTGTCATAGGCTCGATAGACAGTCACAAATGGTCTCTCCTTGCAGGGTTTCCAAGTCCTCGTGGAGATGGAGTGGCTGGACTTTGGACATAAGTTTGCTGACCGGTGTGGTCATGGGGAGAACTCAGATGATCTCAACGAACGCTGCCCGGTGTTTCTGCAGTGGCTTGACTGCGTTCATCAGCTTCAGAGGCAATTTCCTTGCTCTTTTGAGTTCAATGAAGCATTCCTTGTGAGTTTGGGCTTGTGATTCTTCATTTTGGAGACTTTCTAAAATGGGGGTGTCAGTGCAAATGTTAGTGAGCTAGTTTTTACAGGAAATGATGTATCCTTTTTAGAATTTAATAAGGAGCCATTCTTTCTCTCATTTTTAATTAAAAACAATAAGAAGTGTTTGTTTATTCAGTGAATTCAGGTGTGTTAGGTTTGCATAAAGTTGTGTTTTGTATTTTTTTTAAATGTTTATTCATTTTTGAGAGAGAGAACACAAGGGGGGGAAGGGACAGAGAAAGAGGGAGACACAGAATCCAAAGCAGGCTCCAGGCTCTGAGTTCTCAGCCCAGAGCCTGACACGGGGCTTGAACTCACAAAACTTAGATCATGACCCGAACCAAAGCCAGACACAAAACTGACTGAGCTATCCAGGCGCCCCAAGTCTCTGTGTTGTTTTCAACTTAGCTTTTATGTTTTAAAGTTTATTATTTATTTTGAGAGAAAGAGCACAGTTGAGGATAAGGGGAGAGAGAGAATCCCAAGCAGGCTTCACACCATCAGCATAGAGCCCTATGCAGAGCTCCAACCCACAAAACTGTAAGACCGTGACCTGAGCTGAAGTTAGATGCTCAGCCACTGAGCCACCCAGGCACCCCTAAACTTAGCTTTTAAAATAGATAATGGGGCAGGGGGAAGGGAAAAAAATAGATGATTGAAGTCCTAAGTAGTTAGAAATAATAGGGATGGCTCAGTCGGTGGAGCATGTGACTCTGATCTTGGGGTTGTAAATTCAGATCCCACCTTGAGTGTAGAGATTACCCAAAGATAAAATCTTTAAAAGAAAAAAAAAGGGGCATATCTTCTGCTCCCTCTAGTCTGTCAACCCCCCTGCGTGTGTCTCATACTCACTGCCCCCTCTCCTTTGACAGAGACTCCCTGTTCTTGCCCTGTTTCCGCCCCTTCCTACCCTGCTGCACCAGCTCCCACTGCCTGTGCTCAGCTGCATGGTGCCAGCCTTCTCCTCTCTACTGCATTGTTGCCATTAATACATAAACATAGCCTAGTGCCTCCCATCTCCTCAAAACCCTTTCTCAGCCTTGCATCTCTTGTCAGCTATTCATCTCATTTTATTTCATTTCTTCATGGCATAACTCCTCAGGTCTTCTGGATTTACTGTCTCAAATTCCTTTTTTCCTATTTTCTCTTAAACCCGCTGTAGTCAGGTGTTCACCCCACCAGTTTACCAGAGCTGTGACCTTCATGTTGCTCTTAATCAGCTCTCAGTTTCATCTTGTGAAGAACATTTTTTTATTGTGGTATAAGTGACAATATAACATACTATTAATTTCAGGTATACAGTATAATAATTTAGTATTTATATATTGTAAAATGATCACAATAAGTAGTTTAAAATCAAGTCACCACACATTTTTTTCTTATGATGGGAACTTTCAAAACCTACTCCCTTAGCAACTTTCAAATACGCATTAGAGTATTACTAGCTCTGGTCACCATGCTGTGCATTATATCTCAATGACTTAATTAACTGGAAGTTTATATCTTAGACTGTCTTCATTTTACTGTTTGACACTGTGTAATCACACTGGTCTTGAAACCCTTTAAGTTGATTCCCAGCACAAACTCTCCCTCAGTTCTTCTCTGCCTCACTAGCTGGTCTGTCTCCTTTGCTCTGCTGGTTCTTCCTTACCGCCCCATTGCTGAATGTTGGAATGCTCCAGGGCTCAGCCTCCAAGGTGTTTCTGTATCTTTCTGCCTCTTGGAAGATTTCATCCATTCTGCTAGCTCTGATTGCTCTCCATGATTCCCACATTTATAGTAACATCTTCAGCTCAGATCTCTCCACTAACTCTAGACTCACATATCCAACTGTGACTGCTCAGTATCTCCATGTGGATGTCCTAATGGTATTTCAGACTTTACCTGTTCAGACTTGATTCTTGATTTCCATATCTTCCCACCCCTAAATCTGATCTTCCAAGAGATCTTCTGCCTTACCAAGTGGCATTCAGTCCTTCAGTTTATCTAGGGCAGAAACTTGTATGGCAAATTTCTCCTCTCTTTCATACTCCACATTTAGTCTAACAGCAGATTCTGCAGCTTTGCTTCCAAAATCTGTCTAAAACCTGATTACTTCTTGCTGTCTTCACAGTTCCCACATTGGTCCAAGTTACGTCTGTCTTCCCTAATTCCACAGCGTCAACCCAGCAGCTATAGGGATCCTTCTCAAACATAATTCAGACCATATCATCCCCCTACTCAGAAACCTCCAAAGGCTTCCCATTTCACACAGAGTAAAAGTCACAGTTCTTAAAGTGGCCTGCAGAGCTGTCCTAGAGGTTACTCATCTGCATTCATTTCCTACCATTCCCTTCCTTGTGCAGTATCCTTCAGTCACACTGGCCTCCTGTTCCTTGGAAATTGCAAGGACACACTCACCTCAAGACCATTGTGTTGGCTAGTGCCTCTGCCTGGAGCATTTCCCCCTCAGATACTCACTTGCTCTCACTTCCTTCCCCTGCTGCCCTGCATGTGTCCTGTTCTGCTCACCCTTCCTTATTATGGTCCACAGCATTGGTCACCCCTCCCCCACAACTAGAACCAGCTCCATCAGGGTAGGATAGTTGCTTGTCCAGTACTCATAGAAATGTCATTAATGACCTATTGAGTGGAAAGTTGTTTGGAAGTGGGTTCTGAGTTCAGCCTTGGATTACACACTGACCTGCTCCTGTACCCAGTTTATATGTTCTCTGACTCTTGAGTATGGCTGTTAACTTAGGACTTTCAGACTGGTTGCCAGGAAGTCCAAGAGGAACGGGTGTGCTGACGATCTGTCTTTGTTTCTTTTGACTCGAGAATGGTAGTGGT
Organism: Suricata suricatta; assembly: GCF_006229205.1. Classification (NCBI taxonomy): domain Eukaryota; kingdom Metazoa; phylum Chordata; class Mammalia; order Carnivora; family Herpestidae; genus Suricata; species Suricata suricatta. The sequence continues at coordinate 67,842,537 of NC_043713.1, forward strand.
TGGGTTGGGTGCTCTGGGATTGGTCTTGTGAGAAGGCAGCTCTTGTGTGACTTACGTTGTTCCCCCACCCTTAACGAGTGTGAATTCTGAGCTGCTCTCAGGGATGTTGGGGAAGGGTGGCTCGGGGGGCTGGCCTTATCCCAAAGATTGCTTGATTTTGGACTTCTGCAGGTGAAACTGGTGCAACATACTTATTCCTGCCTATTTGGAACATTCCTGTGCAACAACGCCAAGGAGAGAGGGGAAAAGCATACTCAGGAGCGGACGTGTTCTGTGTGGTCGCTGCTTCGGGCAGGCAACAAGGCTTTCAAAAACCTACTGTATTCCTCTCAGTCAGAAGCCGTATGTATCCTTCAGCCCTTCCTCTCTGATCAGAAGAAGGAATTTGGGGATGGTGACATGTGGGTCTTTTTCAGTAGTGACTATTTCCTCAAAGGCATTGCTGTTGTCTTTGGGTGGGTTGGTTCCACTTTTTCCCATCTGTTCCTAGAGAGGCTTATTTCCTGGTGCAGTTCTAACTGTGATTTAATACACATCTTTGTTTTGCCACTCCAGCCATGAATCTTTTCTGGCATCTCTGTCAGAGCTTACCTTTCTCCTAGCATGCTCTAACAAGTGGAAGAGGCACTTAAGTTGTCTCCTGGATACCCCCTCATAGCTCAGAGGGAGCTGCCAACAGGCCCCCAGCATCCTTCCAATGTCCTTAGGTGATGATATCCACTTCAGCTCCTGTCTCAGCAGAAAAATGTGTAGGACATTAGCATGTGTATCTGTGTAATTTTCTGCTCACATGGAGAACTGGCAGGCCCTTTAAGACTTTGCTCCTTAAAGGAACACCTTCTGTTAAGCAGAGGAAAGGAGGCATGCACATCTGTGTTGATACATAGCAATGTTCCTTGTGTCAGAATGCATCTTAAGTTCTAAAGAAGTAAAGAGGAGGCTAATCAGAGGTTACATTGCTTTGCTGGACTGTTAATATGTTTCTTACTACATTTAAATAGTCAAAGATTTAAGCTAACTGCTTCTCTCTTTCCTTCACTGTGCCTGCTGGGGAAGTAACAATACAGAAAGAAAATGCCCTTCTTTTCACATGATTATTTATTAAAATTTTTTTAATGTTTTTTATTTATTTTTGAGAGACAGCCCGAGCAGGGGAGGGTCAGAGAGAGAGGGAGGCACAGAATCTGAAGCAGGCTCCAGGCTCTGAGCTGTCAACACAGAGCCCGATGTGGGGTTTGAACCCACAAACCATGAGATCACGACCTGAGCTGAAGCCAGACGCTTAACCGACGGAGCCACCCAGGTGCCCCTCCCAGGATTAACTTAAATGATCCCATAAAACAGGTTTGACTATGTCTTCTGAAGCCATGTTTTTATACTAGGAAATAGTCATCATCCAGTGGAATGACTCACTGGATGAGGAGACAAATTGAGCTGTTAGAAGAGTCAGTCATTCAGTAAAGTAATCCTAAGAAATAATTAAATGAGAAATAGATTTAAAAAAAAAATCCTTTTTGATTTTCATGCCCACAAGAGGCTCTCATGAGAAACGCAGATGGTACAAGCAAGACCTGTTGGGTGTTCGAGCTTGGTAATTGTTTTCACCCTCATTCATTTCTCAAGCCTTGTTAGAGGAGTTGTTTAAACCCCTGCTCTCTCCTCAGGTGCTGTACCCTGTATGTCACGTGCGTAACCTGATGCTGTGGAGTGCAGTGTACCTGCCCTGCCCATCCCCATCTACCCCTGTGGATGACAGCTGTGCACCATATCCAGCCCCTGGCACCAGCCCTGATGATCCTCCTCTGAGCCGGTGAGCCCCTGGTTGATGCCAAGGCCTCAGGCCCTGCGTGGGTGTTATTTCTGTGTTGTGACATGTCCAAGGCATGGTCAGAGATCATGACATTAACTCCACACATCTCTCTTAGGTGTCTGAGGTTTTCTCAGGCAAGGTATAAGGTTTCTGGCTACAAGGCCATAAGAGTCTCATTTCTTTGGGCCCTGTCACTACATTGTCCTGCTACACGCACTAACCAGTTTGTCAGTGATGGAGCAAATCCTTTGGGTTCCTTGTGACCTTCTGGCTTGAGTTTCAGTCACTGCTCTATGCTCCTGCCTTTCTGCCATGATTTATCTTCTTGGGCTTGAAAGGCAAATGTCGTATGATAGGCAAGTTTGGCTTTGCTACATGAGAATTAATTTTATTTAATTCAGACTGCCATGTAATAATTTAAAAATTGTAATAGCAGAAAATCAGCAATGCTACTTTCCTTTGCTCATTTTGTTGAGAAACAGAGTAGTATCATGAACTTTTTATTTATTTAAAAAATTTTTATTATTTTTCTTAATGTTTATTTTTGAGAGAGAGGGAGTGTGAGCAGAGGAGGGGCAGAGAGGGAGGAAGACACAGAATCTGAAGCAGGCTCCAGGCTCTGAGCTGTCAGTACAGAACCTGATGTGGGGCTCGAATCCACAGACTGCAAGATCATGACCTGAGCTAAAGTCAGATGCCTAACTGACTGAGCCACCTAGGCGTCCTAAAAATTTTTTTTAAATGTTTATTTTTGAGAGAGACAGAGCATGAATGGGGGAGGGGCAGAGAGACAGGGAGACACAGAATCCAAAGCAGGCTCCAGGCTCTGAGCTGTCAGCACAGAGACCATCATGAGGCTCGACCCCACAAACTGTGAGATCACCACCCAAGCCAAAGTTAGACACCCAACTGAGCCACCCAGGTGCCCCAAACCTTTTTTTTTCCTAATTGCATTTGCTGTTAGTCTGTATGTAAGAGTGTGGGGTGGGAGGTTGAGAGGAAATTTGCCTTTGTAGGGGTCTGAGCCTCATTTTAGAGATGTCGTAGCTTTTTAAGTAGTGAACCCAGTTAGGAAACAACTGCCTGTTAAAACTGATTGTCTCCTACCTCCTCTGAACAGCCTCAGATTCTCATTTCCCTCAAACTCCTTTGGTTTAGGCTACCAAAGACTAGATCATTTGACAATCTGACCACCGCCTGCGACAACACAGTGCCTCTAGCCAGCCGGCGCAGCAGTGACCCGAGTCTGAATGAGAAGTGGCAGGAGCACCGGCGCTCACTGGAATTGAGCAGCCTGGCTGGTCCTGGGGAGGAGCCTCTCGATCCTGACAACCTGGGGAAGTCAAACAAAGTGCTGGGTGGCGCCGAGCTGTCTGTTGCAGCTGGAGTGGCCGAAGGGCAGATGGAGAACATTTTGCAAGAGGCCACCAAAGAGGAGAGCGGGATAGAGGAGCCTGCCCATAGAGGGAGCATTGAGAGGCAGCAGGTCAAAGAGGAGGCTCTCTTAGAAAAGGAAATCAGGGGGAAGACCCCAGAGGGCTCAGCCATTATCCTTCCTCAAGAATCAGAATTGGGTGATGCTGCTTTGAGAAACCATCCAGGCACTAGCCTTTCTCTGTTCTCACAGGGTATTTCTGAGCAGCAGGGTGGGCTTAGTATTCTCCCCAGTTCTCTCCAGGAGTCTCCCAGGGAAGAAGGTACCCAGGAGGTCCCTGTGGAACAGCCTCCAATAGGAGCTATCACAGAAGACAGGGAGGAAGCATTTCTTCCAATCCCAGTAGATCTAAAAGTTGGGTATGGTACCTCACAGTCAAGTTCTCTGCTGCCTTCCCAAGTCCCATTTGAGGCCAGAGGACCAAATGCGGACAGTTCAATGGACATGTTAATGGAAGGTCAAGTCAAGTCAGAAAGTGGGCCTGAAGGCCATCATAGACCTTGCCTGGTAAACAGTGGCTGGTTCAGTGGCAAGGACATACCTCCTCAAGCCACGGAGCCCTGGCCTTCAGAGAGGAGCATAGCTGAGAGTCCCCAAGTGGGATCTGTGGTACATAGGACTTCCCCTGGGAGCACCCACAGCCCCACGCGTTCTCCTTGTGCCTTGCCTTTAGCCGAATGTAAAGAGGGGCGTGTGTGCAATGGTGCCCTGGAGACGGAAAATAAGGCTTTAGAGCAGTCCCCGGGGCTTAGCACCCTGCAGAAGCACCCTACCCCCAACGGGCACTGCACCAATGGAGAGGCTGGTAGGAGCAAGGACTCACTGAGCCGCCAGCTGTCTGCTACAAGCTGCAGCTCTGCCCACTTACACTCGAGGAACTTGCACCACAAGTGGCTGCACAGCCACCCGGGGAGGCCGTCTACAACGGGCAGCCCTGACCAACCTTCCCGCAGCCACCTGGATGATGATGGCATGCCTGTGTACACGGACACTATCCAACAGCGCCTGCGTCAGATTGAGTCAGGCCACCAGCAGGAAGTGGAGACCTTGAAGAAACAGGTGCAGGAGCTGAGGAGTCGCCTGGAGAGCCAGTACCTGACCAGCTCCCTACGCTTCAATGGGGACTTTGGGGATGAAGTGGTGAGTAGACCGTGGTGCCTGCATAGCTGCCAAAGGAGAGGACACACAGAGGCTGGGCAGTCTTCATGTCTTGTGCCTGGTGATTGGTACACATTTCTAAAAGAATTGGAAAGGTGCAGGGTAGTCCTATTGAGAAGCTGGAGATCAGCCTCTGCCATGTGAACAGCAGTCTGCCTGTTGTTCTTTCCTGCTTTTCTTAACTTTTCCACCGCATGTTCCTGTTTAGGAGGTTAGGATAAGGAAGAGTTAGCACTATGTGGTTGGTCAGATCTCTTTGGAGAGAGGATCATGTTGTAAGAAAGCACATGAACCCCTGGGTAGAATGACATTAGTATGGCAATGGCAAATATTCCTGTCAAATTATAGTGTCTCTCCTACCCCGGGAAGCTAGTAAACTGTGAGCCGTCATCTCCCTCCCCTCAAACATGGGCTGTAGCTGTGCAAGTTTAACAAATATTTCTATATGCCTTCTGGCAGGTGATGGCAAGTAGAAACGGGGAGAAGGTATTGGTGTTGGCACTGTCAAGGAGTTAGCACTGATGGGGCCTGGTTACTGGAAGTGGGGCTCCATGAGGGGAGGTTCTCAGGGAGGTGCTCTCCTCACTGATTGGGTCTGACTTGTGTGCAAGTACAAGCGTGAGCCTGGCTCTGAAGCAGTCAGCATACATTAAAGGCGGGCTCATCCAACGACTTTCAGTTCAGACAGACTTTTTGGTTTTTCCTTCATACTAATGGTGGTTTCTCATTTTCCCAAAGCGTCCTTCGGAGAAAGGAGGACATGCCCAAAGCACGCAGTTTCAACACACAGATGTAGGTGACAGGGTTGGATTAACAGACTCACTGGAACAGGTCAAACTCAGAGTTCACACTCCATCCTGGTCACTTATGCCCCAGTCACTTCCTGGAACCCAGGGACCATCTTTGCACTGCAGAGTCACTGCATACAGCCTTAGACCTACCTGTGTATCTCTCTTCCACCTGAGTTCAGGCCTGTCTCTGCACCTGCTCAATCCATTTCTTGGTGGCTGATGCATCCACAGATTTGGCAGCCCTAACACTCAGGCCCACCCGAAGTCTCCGGTGCTCCCTTCTTTTCCAAGCCCTTTCTTCTCTGGGAGGAGCCAGGTTCATTCTGTTCAGCTGTGTTTGTTTGCCAACAGACTTCAATCCCCGACTCGGAAAGCAATCTGGATCAGAACTGTTTGTCTCGCTGCAGCACAGAGATTTTCTCTGAAGCCAGCTGGGAGCAGGTGGATAAACAGGACACGGAGGTACAGGCTCAGCCCCTGTTCTGAGTGCCATCCATGCAACTGTTTTATGGTTCTTCTACACCCCCATCCCTGTCCCATGCCCCTGGCCAAGGAATGACCTCATAGCACACTTAGCCTTGAGCCTCTGTGAATCCCTGTCAAGCCTAGAATTTCTGATCCAGGGAGACTCAGCAAGATGTCCTCTCTCATTGCCTCTGTGGACTAGAGCCTTGCCAGCTCTCATAGTGACCCAGGGTGCTGCTGCCTGATACTTTAACTCAAGGGAGTTTGGAGTCCCTTCTAGGGACACGATTTGGACGCCTTTCTTGTACTGCTGACATCAGACCTGCTGGGCTGGTGCCACCAGAGCCAGTATGGTTCTTGTGACTCTTGCTGCCCCCAGCATGGCTCTTGCCGGCTCCAGCTGGATGGCCCATTTCTTGTCACTAACCTGGCCCCATCTGTTTTACAGATGACCCGTTGGCTCCCTGACCACCTGGCCGCCCACTGCTATGCGTGCGACAGCGCCTTCTGGCTCGCCAGCAGGAAGCACCACTGCAGGTGCTGTTGGGGGGTGTGGTGGGGTGGGCCAGTTTGTGAAGGCTGAGATTTGGCCCTCAGTGGAAGCTCCAGGGGATCTGGCTGGCAGTGCTCCATCTGAGGCAGACCCTGGGGTTTACAGGACGCCACCTCATCTTTTGTGCCTCTGAAATTGGTGTTTGCATTTGGTGTCTTATTTCCAATTCATAGTGATCATGATAAAATTTTGAAATGTGCAAATGATGTCCCCTTTTTTTCTGCATCCTGGATTAGCAGAGCAACACCACCACCCAAACTACCATTTCTTATTTCTAGAATACAGTTTCTTCCTATTCAACATGGCTGCTGTTGGCAAAAACAGTTTTCTTTCTGTGGGCAGGGAACTTCATTTTCCTACTCCTTACCCTGCTCCCTGACCCCAGAGTTGTTTTCCTTGTGCCAGTAGTGATGAGACCTAGCTGGGGGACTAGTGGGGACAACTGAGGACATAGTCTTCAATCCTTAAGGCTCCTGACTTCTTTTCTTTCTTCTTGGTTGGGGTAGGTAGTTGCCAGGGATGCTTTGCCCCAGCTGGGGTGGTAGCTGACTGGAGGATGTTCAGTGTTCTTGGGATAGGATGTTTATCTGAATCCTGATATAGCTCACCCACATGAGTGAACCCAGGTAGAAAATGGAACCACTTCTTTGTCTAGAAATGATGCTTCTAGGACTGTACATCTCCCCACCCTGCACCCCAAGTCCAAATGACTTTGGTCGGCTTCTCCTCTGAGCTCTTTCTCCCCTCCTTGCAGGGACACTGACCGTGTTGATCAAACGTGGTGAGCATTTGCAACAACCTGTCTGTGATGTCTACACATCTACAATAACTTCTCCACACTAACACTGCCATTTCCCCCTCTCTGCACTCACTGGGATGAAGCCTGGGGCTGGGAGTGGAGGCAGACAGGTGGGCTTGGGGGAAAACCAAAGCTGCTGACTGAGGAGACTACGAGGGCCAAGTCAGGCTGCAAGCATGCACTCTGTTCCTGCCCACACAGGTCAACCGAGCCAACTTGCTTGTGACTGAGAAGCAGTGCCTCAGCAGGGGCTGGTCTTGTGGAGTAGCCAGTTGGGCTCTCAGAGCTATTTCCTTTAAGTTAGTCATTCAGTGGAATGCTAGAATGATGCTTCATGACTTCCAAGTCAGACAGCATTGCTGCTCCTGTTTTTTTGTGTTTTTTTTTTTTAATGGGATTGAACAGAGGTGGTGTTTCCAGAGAACTGTTTTAGCATGGAAGACTTTAGTGGAAGGTTCCACTTAGGGTCTGTTAGGAACCCCTGAAAAAAATCAGAAAAGCTTACCTGGTGAAATTCAAGTCAGGATGAACTCCCAACAGGTATGTTAAATAAACGCAGATGTTTGGAAATAGATTTAGGTAGTTTTTCTATGTAACTACAGGTTCTTGCTGACTCGTGTTTTTCAGAAACGTGAGTGCTTACTGCATTCTAGAAGATGAAGTTGTGTGTCTTTGTTTTGGTTCTTTGTCCTTCCATTGCCCCATGTCTAGCCTTTTCCTTTTGTGGGTTTTGTTTGTTTGTTTTTTTTTTTTTTTTGGTCCCCAAAGGGTATTTAGTATTTTCTCCTCTGTGCCTAGATGGTCCTTAATCCAGTAGTGGGTTTGCATTCTGAGGAGCATAAATGAAAAGGTAGTGAGTGATGCTGGCTGAGGAGGAGGATTTCCTTCAGCTGCTTTCCCCAGGTCTTTGGTGGGCTACCTCAGACTCCTTGAAGTCTCCTGTTCTTTGGTTTATTGAGATTGATTTGTACTTACGGGCCTAGCAAAATGAGGTTGTAAGGTGGGCAGAAATTCATCCTCTGCTGGTCCCTTTCCTCTTAGCCATGAAGGGTAGCTGTTTGGATGTGCACCTGTTTTGCACAGGCACATCAGAGCTGGTCTTTCAAGTGGAGGAACATAGGGGAGACTGGGTACAGTTAGGCCTTTGGGTAGGGCTCTGATAGTCCCTGGAGATGCACGGAGGCAGGGGAGTGAGCCATAATCGACTGACACCTATCTAATAAGGGGGGGTGTTTGTGCATGTGTGTTCATCTGTGCTCTTGTCCTTTCACCCTGAGCATGCGTCACTGGTTGCTTGTCTTCTGGCTTTGCATGCTGGCAGCAGGGCAGTTCTTGGCGACAGTAGTCTGTTCTCTGTGTTGCTGCCTCCGAGCCTCTGGAGAAGTAGTCTGTTGGGCCAGGCTCCTCACTCCCCGGCTGGGCTTGGTAGTTTGTCTCATCTGAGGGGCTCGGAGGTAGTTCCATTGGACTCTGGCCTCTCTGTGACCACAAGTTACACAGAAGCCATTGCCCAGGTGGGTATGGCCAACTGGGTTTTCCTGGGCCAGGACTTACCTAGTGAGCTAGCAGCTGCTCCTGGCCCTGGGCCCTTTTGTTCTGATGGATCTCTCTTGAACAACATCTTCCTTTGCACCTGGTAATCTTGAGCCGTAATGGTGAGGCAGCCAAATGTCCTTGGCCCTAAAGTCACAGAGGTGTGCGACTATGCTAGGTAGGGATCCCCCCCTCTCTGCTTGGCTTGTTCCTGGGTTAGACAGACAGTTGAGTCTTGGAGGAGTCTCTAGCACATCCAAATGACGTACAACAAAAGTTCTGTCTTCTGAAGTTGGTTTCCCCATACCATACCTGCTACCGAAACTAACATTGTTTTGTTTCTTCTTCTCATCTCAAGGAATTGTGGGAATGTGTTCTGCTCCAGTTGTTGTAATCAGAAGGTTCCAGTTCCCAGCCAGCAGCTCTTTGAACCCAGTCGAGTGTGCAAGTCTTGCTATAGCAGCCTGCATCCCATCCCAAGCTCCAGCATTGACCTTGAACTGGATAAGCCCATTGCTGCCACTTCAAACTGAAGCTCAGTGACCTGGGGCGGGCAGAGGCCAAGCTGCTGTTCCTCTGACAGGCCCACACAGCCTGGGTAGACCGAGAGGCCCATGCACTTCGGAATGGGGGCATGGAACCACCTGTGCAGAATGACAGAAATTTGGGATGTACCACTGGATTGTAGATTGATTTTTCTTTCCTGTTTTTTTTTTTCCTCTCCCCTTTCCATCCTTCCTCTGCTTCCAAAAAAGAAAGTCCCCTGGTTGTCTTAAATTTTTTTTTTTAATGGAAGACCAGAGGTTGCCAGGTCCCCTGTGACTATTGAGCCACTTGTTGTCCCATGATGCTGAGGGTTGGCTTGGTTCCTCAGGACAGAGAGAGGCTGGTCAGAGTCAGGAGTGGAGGCCTGAGATAGTGAGTGGGGAAGAAAGCTGGGGCTGATGTTTGTGACCATTCCTCGTGCCTCTGCCGCATCAGAGCTGATTGCAAAAACTTGTGCTGCTGAGGAAGCTGAAGTGTCTTCCCTAAGAGCGCTGTCCCAGCTGCACTCTGCTTCCTCAGAGGAGCCTGGCCAGTCCCACCTCAGAGATAAATGGGATTGGCATTTGGAGGAAGGGGCACCTAATAAATGGAACCCTTCCAAACCTCCCTTTGGGGGAGGAAGGTGTTTGTTCCTCTGAGGTGAGTGAGAGGGCCTGGGAACGGGGGTGGCTAGCATCATTCTCTCTTGCATGGGGTTCTGTTTTTAACTTGACCCAGATGGTTAGGGGTCCCTTCCTGAGCATGCCTCCCTCAGCCAGGCTCTGTAGCGTTTTTCACCCTCACCCTCAGGCATGAGTACAGACTGGTCAGAGTGTAGTGTCCTGCTGCCATGGCCAAGGGCTTCCCTGAGCCCAGGTGCACCTAGAAGCCCCTTCCAGGGCCTGGTTCCCCAAACAATCTCTCCTTTGACCAGCATAGGGAAATCCAGACTCAGGGTTCCAAAAATTCCCCATTCCCAAACCAAACAAATCATGGATCTCCCCCTTAAGGGGTAGAATCAGCTTTTCAGAGTGCAAGCCTCTGGAAAAGGGAGTATGTCCCATACAATCAGCCTTCCTCCTCCTTCCCTTCCTGGGGCAGTGGGAAGGGCCCAGCAGTCCCCCTGCCTTGCTCCTGTGCTGCTGGCCAGTAGTGAGGGGCCACTTGGTGACTCTGCAGGGTTCTTTAGAGAAGTAACACAACCTGTAAGAGATTTGGGGCACCTTTCCTCAGTAAGCTTTGATGTGGTCCAAAAAGAGCCTTAAATCAATATTTGTGGTAGAGGTGAGTGTGGGGAAGCGTGGAGAAGAGTTTATAGGTTTGTGCTTTGTAATCTTGGCATCCATGTTTTGTGCCTGCCCTCCCTCTCTGGGGAGGGGCCATGCTTGGCTCTGCTAAAAGCTGCTAACTGGTAATGGCGGATTGTGGTGAGTGGGTGGGGGTGAGGCCAGGGAACTCTCTTACCTTTTGGAAGCAATTCCCTGGCCAAGGGAAGTTGTCTCAGGAAGGTGGCTCCTGTGTGTGCCTCGGTGTGGTTAAGACGTGGCCCAGAGCCTTCCCTGGAGCTGTCGGTCCAGGCAAAGCCAAGAGCATCTGAGCACGTCCCTGACTTCCCAGTTGCATCAGGTTGCTTGGAGTTTGAATTCAGTGAAACAGGGTGTAGTTCTTCTCCGCACTCTGTGTGATCTGGCCTTGCAGGTAAGGAGAAGTCAGTCTAATCGAAGATTGTGCAGTTCCTAGTGACAGTTGCCAAGAGGTTATGATACGGGTTTCTTGGGTCTGATGTACAGTGTGAATAAATGCTTGCAGCTCTTAGCCCTTTTCGATCAAGGAAGCACTTTTTTTATTAATATTTTTCTTTGTATGTAAAGGAGGAACCGTAACTCTCCGTAGCTGTACATATAACCCTTTTCTCCTAAAGAGGAGTCAGTCAACGCTCCTATATTTTTCATTTTTTGTCAAAGCAAGAAGTAAATACTTTAGAACTGTTAAATATATAAATAAAGTGAATAAAGTTTAGTGTTCCGCATGGTAGCATTTGCTAACACATTCTAATTCTTTGCCCTGTGATTTATTCCCTCTTCATCCCTTTTCCTCCTTAAACAGCAGCAGTTTGAAGTGCTGCCGGGAAACTGAACTTTGGCAAAGGAAAACTACAGGTTTCTGTTCTACTCTGGACCTTGGCAAGGAGCCGCACCACAATATCCAAGCACTGAAATGCATTTCCTTGATGGTTTTGTCCCTAACATCTCCAAAGCTGAGAAGGCAAAGCAATCAGGCATCTTAACAATCAGGGGTTCTTCCTTATCTAAAGACCTGAGCATCAATAGTAAATAAAGCTACCTCTGGCCTCATGGTTCCTTCCCCCCCTGCCCCCCACTGGTGCTGCTCGCTGCTGATGGTCACAGGGCAGCTGGCACTCTGGCCCCTTAACCCCACCACACCCAGGGAGCATCAGCTACACCTGCAGCAGCGGTTAAGCACAGAGCCCTGAATGCAATGGAGCGTGGAAGACTTGGGGCAGGGGGAGGTGGCTGGAAATGCTTCTGCCTGTTCTTGGATGAGAGCTTATGGGAGGGCAGAAGCTGAAATGGGTGTGATTGGATTATGTGCCTTCAGTCTTCTTCGGCCTCTCCACAGAGAGGGCCAAACCTCCGCTTTTTAGATCTGCAGCCAGCCAAACAAGACCATAGCATCTGGTCATTTCTTGACTAGTTCTTGGTCTTCAGAGAGGTGGATTTTCTTTCGCCTGCATTACCACTGGGCATCCTTCCCATTCCACAGGTCTGTGGGAGAGCTACAGTGTGCAGTTCCTCCCTAAGGAAAGTTGGTATTAGTGCCCAGCTCTGGGGTCTCCAGTACAGCATCTCTGCTGAATTGGCTGGGCTCTGAAGAGTAACCTGCCCAGAGCCTCCCTGAGGGTCTCCATTCTGGGGCAGGTTTTCCAGGGTCACTTTCTGGATGTATTCTCTGTTTAAGGTACATAAACACAAAGTATATCAACAGCTCAGCTGATGCTAGTCTGAAGATAGTACCGTCCAGCAGGTGTTTGAGAATTAGTCTGTTCTCTGCGAGAAGGTGCTGCCGCTTCAGCTGCTATCAGGGAGGCCATATTCAGACCGTAAAAATGTATGAGCTAGCCAATGTGTGTCCATGCACAGCTTACTGTTTCTAAGCCGTAATGGTTTAGCCCTTTGCCAGTTAAAACACTAGTAGAACCTAGCAAGGCTGTCAGGGGCCCATAGATGCAGAGCTGCTGGGGATGGGAAGATGAAGAGTCCGTGTGCTGGTAAGACCTGCACAGTGTGCATCTCAAGGAAGAGTGGGAGATGGCCAGGTGCAGACAGGTGGTTTAACAAGGGCAAGGCTGGCTTTCTGCAGGTCCCACGTGGAGGCATCTGGTGTGAAGTAATGACGTACTAACAGTGATCTTGAGCTGCCAGGATGTCCTTTTCTCTAAACTTTCTTATCCTGGCATTTTCTCATTATTCCTCTTCTTTATAGACTCTGGCCTTAATCCCAATCTAAAAGATGATAAGGCTGCCTTAATCCACTAGGATTTTCTAGTGAGAATGTACAGAAAATTTTTTCTTTGCTAATATGTTCACTGTTCGTTTTCTATGTTGGCAAAGTATATTTGAGGACTTAAAAAGGTACTGTGGCAAATTTGAAGGAGAATGAACAAAATGGTGCCAGAAGATCTGTTAGACAACATCCAGCTGTTAACACCTATTGAAATGGGAATCAAGGGTACTCCCTAAAATAAGATTACAGGCTATTGAGATGGGTGATAGACTTAGCTGCTATGCATGAGGCTGGGAGATTCTATGTTGAAGTTGTTCACTCTAGCCCTGACCTCTACTGATCTTTTAAGGATGAGGATGGATTTGAAGGTGCTGTTGCAGGAATTCATTTAGCTAGTGCCTGTCCAAGTGACCTGACCCCCTGGGCTGCAGCTGCACCTGTGCCCAATTGAATTCGCTGAGGGTAGGCTAATTAATAGCCGTTAAAAGTGAGCCCTACGTTTGGAGCAATGACTGACTCTCCATTTGCAGTTTTGAGTGACATGGCAGGAATCCTAGGTATTTAATTTTTAGTCACATTTTCTAAGAACATCTGTTCTAAGTTGAGGTTACTGACCAGGTATCTTGAGGGCCTGCCTAGAATGTGTGAGAGGCTTCTAGCTGTAAGAGGTGACCCTCCTAAGCCTCTGATTCTTAAAATACAAGGTCCGCTGTCCCCAGCACGTAACCACAGACACTTTGTTCCTTTCCTCTGTATGCGGTTCACCATCTGCACATTTTGCACAGGTACCAGCTGCCTCCCCTGCAAACAGGCCTCTATACACTAGGCTCACGTTCAGAAGCATGAGGGGAAGGAGCCCCCTACCCCTCAACGGGAATCACAAGGTTTTTGCTGTTGTATTTTACTTAACCACTTCTGGTCTTTTCTATCATTGCCAAGTTGGGTCACCTTTTGTTCCTAGCAGTTGCATTTCAATTGTATTTTCAGTGAAATTTGTTTTGCACTGGCATTTAAAATTGGCCTTTAACTGCGTCCTGGTTGGTTTATTGTTATTTTTTTAATGCAAACATAACCTATGAGGCTCGGATGCTGTTTAAGAAATGTGCTGTGTGTTGCTACAGACAGTAGTGCTTGCCTATTGTAACAGCGTTGATTCTGCTGTAGCCTCAGTGACCATGTACACAAAATAAATGTCATTTTCACCCACAAACAGTTGTTCAGCCCCTGGATTCCAGTTGCCACTGTGGTTGTCTAGTCAGTGTTGTGACCAGGATATTAGGTGCTGGGGATGAGTCAGCTCAGCCCCTTAGCTGGTTCAGGAAAGGGAGGGGTCTGGCCAAGAAGGGACAGCAGGGCTCAGCGTGTTTTGGAAGCAGGGGACTTGAAATCCTGACAGGTGGAAGGGCCTTTATATCATGTAGTCTGTAGTTTTCACGCTGTTTTGTGGGGAGGCAGCCCCCAGGCCTATTCAAATATTAGACTTCCAAGTAAGATATGGTTTGAAGAAAGGTTTTGGTGCTTAAAAATAAAAGTCTCAAAATGATTTATTTAAATCAAAGTCTTGGTTTTTTCATTGAGGGAAACTGACTCTCAGGGAACGGCAAAGTTGTCAGTGAATTACCCAAAGCTGACAATGAATTAACAGCAAAATCTGAATAGGAAACCTCGCTTACTCCGCCTCCACCACCTCCCAGTGCTCTTGGGCTTCCAGAAGACTGCCTTAGATAGCAGTTTTAACCAGTTGTTATTGAATTAGACAAGCCAGAAATCTTAGGAGAAGAGGTTAGTAGTTGATACCAAAAGGCCCCTAAAACTCAGCCTTCCACTCCCTCCTTACCAAAATTAAAAGGTTTTGGTATTATAATCATTGTTTTTAACTTTCCAAATATATAACTATTAGTAGCCTGAACTAAGGTCAAGTAGTAACATTGTCTTAAATTAGGGGGGTGGGGGTTTCTTTTTACTACTGCAAATGGGTTAGTTGTGAATTGTCTCAGCCTCCAATTTATTTCTGAATTTGTAGGATACAGGGAAAAAAAATCCTTACTGTATATAGGTAAGTGGTTGCAAATGGTAATAGAGCTTGCCTACAATCTCTGGTTATTGACAAAGTGAAGTAGATGCTTAGAAATAAAGGTTAGTAGAATATTCAATACCTGCTTTCAATCCCTATCCTCTATAGATTAGTAAGAAATACCCATAGGTTATAAATAAGCACTCAAGTTGTTCTATAATGAGAGCCACTAGCATTAAGTTGCAGCCGGGCATGGTGACGCAGGAACCAAGCTAGCACCCTCTCCGTTGTGACCCCTAAGAAGCCTGCACAGAGGCAGCTTTGGACACCTTACTGTAAGGTCTCAGGCACTCTAAGCTTTGTGTGTTTTACACCTGAGTATACACATTAGAGATGATTTTTAATATTTAAGATCTTTGGAGTGTGTGCAGACAGACCCTGCAGCACTGCCACAAGAGCCAGTTTCAAAACCACTAGTTTGGTGGAGAGAACCTAGGTTTGGAATCCCAGCCCTGCAGCACCAGCCGAGATGCTCGTGGGTGGGTGAGGAACTGAGCATTTCCTCATCTAGAGCAGAGCACTTGCCAGAAGAGGAGGTTGAAGGTAGGTGTTGACTAAATGTTCCCTTCCCCACTCTTCATGAGATGAGAGGGCAGTTCTGTCTCTGGCTGCTGGCAGACATTCTATTTGACCATATATTAAAACTAGAACATAGTAAGCGCCACCCCATGTCCTCCACCTTAAAGAGAGAAAATTTTGACCTTGAAGCATTGAGCTTTACAGTAAATTACAAATGTTACCACTACTCAAAGACTTTAAAGTTCATCTATGTATTTTATTAAAGGATTACAATTTTTTAATGGAGGCAGATCTGCAGGTGTATTCATGCTTTAAAATTAAAAGCAATGAAAGGGTTTGAGGAGGTGGCATCTATGACCTGAGCCCTCTGGAGACTGAGGTGGACTCACGTTGCTGGGGTGGCAGATTACAGACTGAAATATAAGATGTAGACCCACTCTCCAGGCTGAGGAGGAGGGGAGGCAGAGGCCTGGGCCCAGGTTGGGTGCTCTGTCTAGCAAGACAGCCACCATGAGGATCCTAGAACCCTTGGTTGGAAAAGGAAGCCAAGACCTTGCATTCATTCATATGATCCTCCTTGCCATCTCCAGTGCCAAAGGAGCCCAAGGTAGCGAAACACATTTAAGGCTCTGTCACCAAGTTAAAACAGATGCTTGTTGGTTGTAAATAGTTCCCCTACTGTACTCTGTTGTCATTTGGAAGGTCAATCCCTATTACTGGAGGTTCTTTACAAACTGTAGAAATGATCCCTGAAAGTATAGTCTTTGGAGGTTCTTTAAAGTCACCCAGAAGGTGCTGGTACCCACTGGTATACATTCTTTACTGGGGCAGCTCCCACTCTTGAGGTCCCTCTCTGTCCGGCCTTGGGACATAACCTCCATCCTCTGGCACCTCAGGGGTATGATTCTTTCCTCTGATTTGATCAACCAGCTGCTGCCTCAGAAGCTCCCACTGCCCCTCTGACACTGTTCTCAGATGTCCCCAAGTAGTAGTCATATGCCCCAGGCCCTTTCCCAAAGCATTCCTTCTCAAAGCACTTCACAACAGGGAACCCTTAAAAATCTGATTCTCACATCGCTGCAATTGGCCTTTAAGGGCTTTGCCTGACAGTCCTCTCCCTGCTTCCTACGTATTGGTGTTCCTGAGGTTCAGTTCTCCGCCCTCCTTTCATGCATGCTTCCTTGGAGAATTCTAAATCAAGGTATTTAAAATGGAGACATTTTATTAACCATAGTTCCTTACCAGCCTGCCAGGGATGCAGCAAAGGCCATCTTCCCCAGGAGCTTGAGGAAATTGCTAGCACATTAGGTGTTCCCACCAGAGACCATGTTCAAGGCCATGCCTCATGTGTACACCGCCTCCACCCACCCCCATGCAGTTCTGAGGCATTAACATAGGGACTGTCTCAGGCCTAAGGGCTCTGCTAACCCAATCTACTCAGTAAAAGGAGGGCTGAACGGAAAGGCCTTGCAGCACCTAACCTTGCTCTTTTCCACTGATAGAATGGTGGTGAAGCAGTCCGTGCCTGGAGCTGGGGTGAACATTGGTGCCAATTTGTCCTTCACTCCCAAGTAGGACATTAACCTCCTCTTTTCAGACACCTTCCATCGTTCAGTCTGGTTATGAAGCTCAGTCTTAAAAAAAATTCTGACCCATACTAGGCAGGAATCAACCAGAGGACGTAGAGCTGTCTTACAGAGCTCGAGGGGAGGCCAGAGGAGTGGCAGCTGGGGCCTCTGCCTCTCCTTACCTGGGCATCCCTGATCATCCTTGTCACTCTGTCCTCCACCCAGTCATGGCCTGCAAAGCACTCCAGATTTTTGGAGATCACTGCCAATGCTTGAAAAACCCAGACAGAGCTGAGGGCAACAGCCTGTGTATCTGAGGTCATCTAGTCACCCCTCATTACTGGGGACCCTCACTGAAGGTCTTTGCTCCCAACAGCTGTGGATATACCAGAATTCATTTAACAAATAATTGAGGATTATGGGTCTGCACAGGCTTCGCTGGTGACTCACATATCCACCCCCACCGTCCCATGAGATAATGACATGGCATTTCTGTTGGTCTCAGCACTATTTGCCCTTAGGAGTGTGCCGTCTGTTAGGGAAGATGAGGCAGATAAAAATAAGTTAAAAGGCGCTTATTATCCAAAAAGAACTGAGACCTGAAAAAGCCCCTTTGAGTCAACCTACTTAAAGTGGAGACCAGAGTTGCATATATAAATAGTGAAAAAGGTTTGATTGGAACTTCTTGCAAAAAAACTATTAAAACTAGTATCTCTTAACAAAATGCAATTGCCATTATGGGCTATTCGTAGAACAAAGTCATTTTATGTATATTTCCCTCCTAAACTTTACGTGCACCAATCCCACGGGGCAATCAGTCATTTTTGAGAAAGTTAGTCAAGGGCTTCCTCAGTTTTCCTTAAGGCCTCCCTTGATCTGTTAGCTCTCTGATCCTCAGATCACCCCCATGAAGCACCTAATTTGTTCCATGAAGCTCTTCATGTGTTAACGGGCCTCTCAGATCCTCATTTGCCAATGACTGCAATCTTCTGAGCAGTTTCCGTCAATATCTTCATGACTATGAAATTCTAGGTTTTAAAACTTAAATTGTACTTTGGCACCATTTTGTGCTGTCAATGTCAGAAGTTTCTGACCTCTCACAATCCTAAGTACAAGATGGGAGAGAGTACAAGATGGGAGAGAGTGGACGGTGTGAAGCAGGAAGATGTTTAAAAAGAGACAAGACAACAGGCCCCAAATGGAGTTGCTTGTGCTAAGCCCCATGTTAGCAAATCACAGCTGCACCTTTTTACCTAGTCAGCACTAGTGAGATAAACCACTTGATAGACCCCTTCCACTCCTGTTAGATAGGCTACCTTCCTGGAACAATGCATTCTTTACTAATTCCTCTTTTCCCACTCCATTTCTGCTTTTTAAAAACCTTGCATTTTGTACAGCCCTTCAGAG
This sequence comes from Suricata suricatta, assembly GCF_006229205.1. Taxonomy (NCBI): domain Eukaryota; kingdom Metazoa; phylum Chordata; class Mammalia; order Carnivora; family Herpestidae; genus Suricata; species Suricata suricatta. Next base: position 67,860,699 of record NC_043713.1, read on the forward strand.
CTCTTTTTCTATTGCTGGATGGAATGCTGCCTAACGCATGAGTCATTGAATCATGCCAATTGAATCATGCCAAAACTCAGTTGAATTTTTGTAGTTTAACCATGTCTAAATGGAAAGTAATGGTCAGTTGTTTGGAGAATACTTTTCATGTCTGAGGACATTAGCTTTCTTCTACAGCTTGGAGGAAGCTGGCTACTAACTACTTAGATATGGCTCAAAGGAGGGACAAAGCCCATCAACATGTCTGACCAGAGAGCCTGCCTTTGAGGGGCAGCAGTAATTTCAACTGATGGCAATCCTGGGCCAGCAGGAGCCAAGATAGGAGGGCAGTTTGGGGAACTGAATGAGGTGGAGTGCATGGGTTAGCAAATACCATTTAAAGAGACCAAGAAAGTCTATTTCAAACACTGGTCTCCATTTATAACTATTTGAGATTTCCGAACAGAGAATTGAACGAGATGATAATACTTAAGATTTATTATGGGTCAGGCACTGTTTAAGTACTTGAATTAACACATTTAATTCTATCAACCTGGTGAGGTCAGTACTATTATATCCTCATTTGAAAGTAAGGTAACTGAGCCAGCATTGCTGTTAAGGCCCTGGCCGAAAGTCACACAACAAATAAGCAGCAGAACTATGGTTTGAGTCTGGGCCCTGTCCCCAGAGACCACACTCCCAACTACTGCCCTACCCAGTCTCTCCTTAGGGCCACCTGGGAGTGGGTGCTAGGAGGGTGAAGTGGGAAGAATGGTAAGAGGCCATGTGCAGGATAAAAGGCCTAAGTCAAGAGTAGAGAAGGCTCAGGAGCAATTCCAAAGGGACCCTTAAAGTACTAGTACTATTACACTGGATTTACATAGGATTATGTTTTTCCAAAACCCAGAACTGTATTATATTATGCATAAAGGAGTCCATATTGCAAGAAGGAATTAGCTACTGAAATTTACTAAATTTCTACGGAGGGGCTCCCTCACTCAACTCTAAGATTTCCACCTCTGGCACAAAGACAAATCTGCATTTAAGATCACTAGCAGCAGACACCGACAACTCAGGGGTCGAGACAACTCAGCCTGAAGAAGCTAGAGCCTGGTGTCTATGTGTGTGCAGCTCTAGGCTTCCCTGACCCAGGGATTGTGGGACCTGTGTTCTAGCCCCCTTAATAGCTTATTTAGAGGGTGCCCTTGACCACTCCACTCTGCTTTAATTGTTCATCTGTGGGATGTTTGTTCAATCAACCCACAAGGCTGTTGTTGTTCTGTCTGGAAACAGATCATGTTTTACAAAGTCTAGTTGCCCTGCAGCTCACATTGCATGTCTACTCTGACTGACTCCACACCTTACCAGCCTTCCAGTGTAGTCTAGAGTTGGAGGAGTCAGGAATCCTGTTTGTTTTCCATGCAGAATGCACTGCTCCAAGGCAATGGCATGTCTCCTCTGCCAAACCAGAGAGGAGAAAAATATGTTAGGGGTTTCCAGGGTTACAGGGGTGGCAGAGACTACTGGCCATCTCCAGCCAGGAGGTCCTCAACACGAAACACTTCATATTCAGCCACTATAGTTTGGAGTGTTGCCAGGGACAGGTTTTCTGGCAGGGAGTGGGGGTGAGCTCTTCCCTTGGCTTCTGGGAGTCTCTTAAGAGATGGGTGACCTCATTCCCACTCTCACAACAGGTGGGGGCTGGGTGAGCAGTCAAGTAGTGCTAGCTGGCCCCTTCAGGGCTCTGGCTGCCTTCTCTCTATGGCTGGTGTCTGAATATGCAGTGGGTGATCCCTGAACTTCCCAAACACAAGCCTCCAAATTTATGCCTATCCTGGAAAAGAAGAGGCAGCAGAGGTGACTCCCTGGCCAGTTTGTGGTGTTTCCTCTGCCCCTAAGGCAGTATTTTGGCATATTTTGCCTGGCCATCTCTCTATGCATGCAGAACTGGACCCATGGAGAGCAGAGAAGTGGGGTCAGGCAGCATGTCCGAAAGTAGAATGGAGCCCATGCCTATAAAATTCCTGACTATGGCCTTGGGTAGGCACAACGCTTGCCCTCTGGGGGGAAGCATACTTCTCTGAGTAGGAAAAAACTTCAAAGGAGTCTTCTGGCACCCTTTCCTTCATGGTACCCTTAACCTTACTCTGCATTTCTGTAGCTCTGCCTGTCCTGAGAGTCCCTCCCATCTACTCCATTTCCTTTGCCTTTCTGGCCCTTATTGATTTTCTGTCTGGGTTATCCGTTGAGGTAAATGGGGTGTCATAGTCCCCTATTATGGTATTACCATCAATTTCTCCCTTTATGTCTTAATATTTGCTTTACATATTTAGGTGCTCCTATTTTGGGTGCATAAATATTTACAGTTGTTATATCCTCTTGCTGGATGGATCCCTGTATCATTATGTAAAACTCTTCTTCAACTTTTCTTACAGTCTTTGATTTAAAGCCTATTTTGTTTAAGTATTGCTACTCTAAGCTTTCTTTATTTACATTTGCATGGAATGTATTTTTCTATCCCTTAATTTTCAGTTTGTGTCTTTAGGTCTGAGGTAAGTCTCAGGCAGCATATAGATGGGCTTTGGATTTGTTTGCTTTTGTTTTTTTTAAGGTTTTTAAAAATGTTTACTTATTTTTGAGAGCAAGTAAGAGAGACCGAGAGCATGAGCATGAGTGGGGGGAGGGGCAGAGAGAGAGAGGGAAACACAGAATCTCAGGCTCCAGGCTCGAAGCTATCAGCACAGAGCCCGATGTGGGGCTTGAACTCAAGAACTGCAAGATCATGACCTGAACCGAAGTTGGATGCTTAACCGACTGAGCTACCCAGGCGATCCCCCACTCCAAAATATTTTTAATGTTTGTTTTTGAGAGTGAGCAAGTGAGTGAACAAGCAGGGAGGGCAGGTAGAGAAAGAGAGACAGAAGATCTGAAATGGGCTCTGTGCTGACAGCAGAGAGCATGATGCGGGGCTCAAACTCATCAACCATAAGATCGTGACCTGAGCCAAAGTCAGGGGCTTAACCAACTGAGCCATCCAGGTGCCCCGATTTAGCACTTTGAATATATCTTGTCACGCCCTTCTAGCCTACAGAATTTGTTTGAAAAATGAGCTGATAGTCTTTTGGGTATACCTTTGTATGGAACTAATTGCTTTCTTCTTGCTACTGTTAATATTTCTGTATCTTAAGTTTTCGACGTTTAAATCATTACTTGTCTTGTTGTAAACCTTTGTGGGTTCATCTTCGGTTTCACAACTCTGTGCTTCCTGAACCTGGATGTCTGTTTCCTTCCTCAGGTTAGGGAAGTTTTTAACTATTATTTCTTCAAATAAGTTTTCTGCCCCTCTCTCTCTTCTGGGACCCCTATAATGTGAATGTTATTATGCATGATGTTCTCTCAGTGGTCCCTTAAATTAGCTTCATTTAAAAAATTTTTTTCTTTTGGCTGTTGAACTTGGATGATATCTACTATCCTGTCTTCCAGATTGCCAATCCATTCTGCATTATCTAATCTGCTGTTAATTCCCTCTAGTGTATTTTTTACTTCTGTTAACATATTAAAAAAATTTTTTTTTAGTTTTTATTTTTGAGACAGAGTGCAAGCAGGGGAGGGGCAAAGAGTAAGGGGGCCAGAGGATCCAAAGCAGGGCTTGAAATCATAAACCTGAGCTGACATTGGATGCTCAACCAACTGAGCCACCCAGGGACTCCTCTGTTATCATATTCTCAGCTCTGATCTTTAAAAAATATTTTCTCAGGGTGCCTGGGTGGCTCAGTCAGTTAAGTGTCCGACTTCGGCTCAGGTCATGATCTCACGGTTTGTGGGTTCGAGCCCTGCATCAGGCTCTGTGCTGACAGCTAGCTCAGAGCCTGAAGCCTGTCTTCAGAGTCTGTGTCTCCCTCTCTCTCTGATTCTCTCCTGCTCATGCTATCTCTGTCTCTCTCTAAAATTAAAAAAAAAACAAAAAACAAAAAAAAAAAGTATTTTCTCTTTAAGTTCTCACCGTGTTCATCCATTCTTCTCCCAAGTTCAATGAAGCATCTTTATGACCACTGCTTTGAACTCTATCAGGTAGTCTCTTTATCTCTATTTCATTTAGATTCTTTTCCTGGCGTTTTGTTTTGTTCTTTCATTTGAAACATATCCCTATATTTTGTTTGACTCTCTGTGTTTGTTTCTATGTATTAGGTAAATCAACTCTCTCTCTTGGTGTTAAAGCAGTGGCCTTATCTGTGTGCCTTATCTAAAGTCATCTGTGGGACCCAGAAGTGCAAGCCCCCTGGTTACTAGAACCAGGCATTCTGAAGCTCTGTCGTGTCGGCTGCATGTACCCTTCTGTAGTGGCTGTGCTGTAATCATTGCAAGCGTGCTAATGGGGAGGGCTGGCCCAGGCTGCGGTGCCTAGCTGTGGCTACTGCATGTATGCTGGTGTGGGGGCTAGCCCCAGTGTGGCTGGCTGCAAGGCCCAGATGCAATTGTTGTGAGTGTGCTGGTGAGTGGTGCTGCCCTTCCACGCTCAGCAGGAGCTGCTCTGGAGGGGTGCTGGTCTGGCTGAGGCTACCCACTGGGTGGGGTGGGGTTGTAGCCACTTTGTGGGGGTGGGGCACCAGTCCTGGTCAAGACTGCGTATCAGGTGCAGCACGGCAGGAACCACTGAGGCAGGTGGGGCACTGATCCTGGCTGAGGCTGCCCAGTGGATATGGCAGGGCGGGTCTGCATGGGAACGCCAGGGCAAGGTGAGCAGTGCTAGCAAGGTAGATGGAGAGTGTTATGTGGCAGGAAAAACCAGGATCCTTGTCCTGTTGTAAAGGACTGTTGAAAGAAGACAGATAAGTGTGCTGAATGTTGCAGAGCAGTTTGCACTGCTGGGAACCTGCAGAGTCTGCGGCACATCAGGAGAGGGGGCCCTAAGGAAGTAATGTTTAAACTAAGGCCTGAGGATGAGGAGAGAAAGAGGGAAGATGCTGATTCACTGAGTACATACTGTGTGCTACGCCACTTGTATCATTTCATCTCGTTCTGACAACCCTTTAAAATAGGTATTATTATCCCCATTTTTCAGATGAGGAAACAGAGGCTCCAAAAGCTGAAGAGCCCTATCCAAGGTCACCTAGTTAACATGTAACAGAATGAGGACTTAAGCTCTAGTCAGCATGTTTCAAAAGCCAATCTAGTTAAAAGGCTGTTGTCATAGTCACGGCCAGAAAAAATGATGGCATCAGTGGATATGGAGAAAAGTAGATTGTAGACTCAAGAGGGACAATGCAAGTAGAATTGATAGGACTCATTGAGTGGTGTTGAGATAAAGGAGGAATCATAGATGACTCCTGGTTTCTGCCTTGATTGGGTGACCAGTGATCTACCCGGGGAGATCATCTACCAAGAGGAGAAAAGGGAGAAGCAAGTTTAGAGGGAAGGAATCATTCATCTAAATGTGTTACATTCCATTTCAGTTAAAAAATTTGGTTGATTAGGGGTGCCTGGGTGGCTCAGTCGGTTCAGTGTCCGGCTTCAGCTCAGGTCATGATCTCTCAGTTCGTGGGTTCAAGCCCCGTGTCAGGCTCTGTGCTGATGACTAGCTCAGAGCCTGGAGCGTGCTTCAGATTCTGTGTCTTCCTCTCTCTCTGACCCTCCCCTGCTCACACTGTCTCTCTGTCTCTCAAAAATAAATTAAAAAACATAAAAAAAAATTGGTTGATTAAATGAAAACAGGGAGAGTTCTACACCTAGCAACTCACCCTCCTCAATCCCAGTGTTGTCTATTGATATCTTCTGATGTCCTAAGGCACCCTGATCCTTTTCTGGTCCTTGGTTCCCTCTGATACCCAAACCCCAAGCGGATCATGACTGAGGACTACCAAGACAATGCTGTCCTTGGCCACACTACTCGCTATCACAGAAGTGGCCCTCTTGTCGCCATGTGCTTTTGCCTGCTCTTTCCTGACACTTCTCTACTGAGGCTCTGTCGGGAAGGTGTTGCTTGTGTGGCTGAGCTTCTATGGGTAGAGCCTCCCCCCGACCCCCAGCACTCAAACCACTCTGTGTGAGTGGCCTCTGCCTCCCCATCCGCAGAAGAGCGCTGCCCCTGCTTTAATGGTCTCCTGTTGCAGTCCTGAAATTCCTACTGAATTTAATGAGGGGCGCACATCTTCATTTTGTACCAAGTCCCACAGATCATATGGCCGGTCCTGTCTATACGTCTGCATCATAATGATGGGAATCAGGGAGTGGCATCCTTTCCCATCTGTGGGATGAACCTCATTTCCAACTAGGAAGACCCACTGCTTTAAATCATAGGAAGATAAAACAAAAAAGAGCTCACCTCCTTTGTTTCTATGAAATATGCAGTTTTATGTGCAAAAGTTTCTTTCGGGTAATAACTTAAGAGGGAACCTTGGGAACAGAATACAGAAATAACAAATTATGGACCAATAAGTGTGGTTAATTAGTTCTTTATAGCTTGGGTACAACATGAGTTGCTCTGGCACACACAGTTACAGGTAGGGATGTGGGGCTGCTTAAATACAACTCAGAGTCCCTCAGGACGTGGAGGGAGAAGCAACCGAGTAATCCCAGCCTGGCTTTTGAAGCTGAAACCTCCACCAAGGCTGTACCTCTGGTCAGAGTGTGTTCTCTCACAAGCCTGACCACTCAGTGATTAAGGACCTCTTACCTGTGGTCCCCTCAGCGCTGCAAGCATGGAGGTGGTCTGTGTGCAGTCCAGGCACCCTGCAGCAGCCTCTGGGGTGGAACTTATACTTGTGCTCCAAGAAGTCTCCAAGTTGGTTTTATCTGCCACTCAGGCTCCAAAGAGTGACAAACACTTGCTCACTTCAGTAAATACCTATTTGAAAAAAAATTGAACCAAAAAATGTTGCTTGGATTCTTTGCTGAAAAAGGATGCAGAAATGCTCTGTTGCCTATTATCATATCCCTTTTCATCCTGATGAGCTAATGTATGAAGCACTATGACCAATGAGTGGACAGTCTTCCAGTGTTACTTACAGTGGTAATATCTAAGACACAGCACACAGAAAATATAATCCACTCCCAAATTTCTTGTTCCATAGCAAATATCAATTCAAACTTGTCAAAGGCTTTTAGAATATACTAGGTCATCCCAGTTATTCTCCACTGAACTGATATATAACTATGGTCCTGCTCAGGAAGCTCAGCTCACATCCCTGGATTCACAAAAGAACTTGAATTCCTTAGTCTATCTGCATGCTTCCCATTCTGACATCAACTGGGCTTTCCATCTCTTTCTTGCCAAAGATTGCATCCCAGCCTATCCTTGCTAGGTCCGGCGGATACAAAAGGAGGAAAGCAGGCTCAGTCCCTAGCCTTGGGGTTTTACAGTCTAGTGAATCCATGTATTATGCAACCCTTCATGGCGAACTGTGAGAAGGGTTATGAAGGAAAGGAAAGGAGGTTCCAAGCACCCACATCGGGGGTTTGTGTAGTCTGGGCATCAGGAAAGCTTCCTTGAGAAGTATGAGTTCTGTGAAAAGAAACGGAGGTGGTAACTAGGCACCAACTAGTAGACAGGGGAAGCCGTGAGGAGGACAGGCTCCAGGCCAGCCTGGTAAGAGCAGGGGCCATGAATGCAAGGCCATTTGAAGGGAGGCACCAAACGGTCAGGAAGGCTAGAGCACAGAGGGCAAGGGGAGATGCAGATAAGCTGAGTCTGAACTTAAAGAATGTGATCTTTATCCCTAGAGCCATGGAAGGCCTTTGAAAGATTTTCAGTAGTAACATAAGAGGGTCTTTTATTATTATTTTTTTAAGTTATATTTTTTTTTTGAGAGAGAATCCCAAGCAGGCTCCTCACTATCAGTCCAAAGCCTGATGCGGGGCTCAAACTCATGAACTGTGAGATCATGACCTGAGCCAAAGTCAGATGCTTTGCAGACTGAGCACCCAGGTGGCCCCCCACCACCACTTTTTTAAAGTAGACTCCATGGCCAATGTGGGGCTTGAGCTCTTGACCCCAAGATCAAGAGTCACATGTTCTACCAGCTGGGCCAGCGAGGTATCCCATCAGATTTGTGGATTTGTTTTTAATGTTTATTTTAGAGAGGGGGATGGGAGGGAGGGGCAGAGTTTGCAGCGGGCTCCAGGATCTGAGCTGTCAGCACAGAGCCTGACACAGGGCTCAAACTCACAACTGTGAGGTCACAACTGTGACCTAAACCAAGATCAACTAACCACCCAGGCACCCCCATCAGAGTTGTGTTTTTAAAGGGCTTCTAGAAGAGGTTCAGGGCACTTGCAGGGGGATCAGGTGAAAAGGGAGGAGCAGTGTAATAAAGAAAGTTGTTCAGGGGCACCTGGGTGGCTCAGTTGTTGAGTGGCCGGCTTCAGCTCAGGTCATGATCTCACGGTTGTGGGTTTGAGCCCCGCGTCAGGCTCTGTGCTGACAGCTAGTTCAGAGCCTGGAGCTTGCTTCAGATTCTGTGTCTCCCTCTCTCTCTGACCCTCCCCTTCTCGCGCTGTCTCTCTCTGTCCCTCAAAAATAAACAAAAGACATAAAAAAAAAAAAGTTGTTCAGAGGGGAGAAGCCAGATCTTTGTTCTGCACAGTGGGGAGGACAGTGGTGTTATCTAGTAAGGGTCTGTGAGTCCTGAGGAAGTCTGGGGCTCATTCTGAAGAAGGGTCACCAAATGCTGTGCTCAGAGGGACGTCTGGGCTACAGGTGGATGTGTGACAGTTGAGGAAAAGTGATGGCACTAAAGCAGTGGATGGAAAGGAGCTTGCCCAGCCAGAAAGAATAGGAGGCAAAGAGTAAACACAGATCAAGAAGAGGGGCATCTAAGTAGCTCAGTTGAGCTTCTGGCTCTTGGTTTCAGCTCAGGTCATCATCTCACGGCTTGTGGAATCAAGCCTCATATTGGGTTCCCTGCTGACAGTGCGGAGCCTGCTTAGAATTCTCTCTCCCTTTCCCTGTCTCTCTCCCCCTCCCCTGTTCACCTGCATGCTCTCTGCCTCTCTCAAAATAAACTTTAAAAAAAATCAGGAAGAAGAAATGGAACTGGCAAAGAGGGTCAAGAAGGAAAAGAATGAGGATATGGTGCTAAAAGAACAGGAAAGAGAGTATTTCAGAAAGTACCAGTCCTGAAAGCCAAGTGAGTCCCACAAAGAGAAGGGGGAATGAATGGCAGAAAGAAGTTCAAAGTCTAGAAGGCAGAGCACAGGGAGTCCCTGGAGCTGGAGCAAGTGGGACTGGAAGGTGGCTGGGGGTGAGGTGGCAGAAGAGGCCTGGAGGCTAGTGAAGCTGGATCAAGAGGGGCCTCAGTAGAGTTTGGATGTGATGCTGAGGGTCAGTAGAGGGTTGTTAGAAACAAAATGCATGCTCCTTTGTAAATAAAATAAGAACCATCCCCCACCAAAAAAACTCAGTAAGCAGCATAGAAATGTATGTATTAACAAGTGAAAGTTCTGCTGAATCCTATTCCTCAGCTAGTACTTTGGTGTTATCATTCCAGACATTCTGCCATTCACAATCATCTTTAGTTTTGTGAAAACAGGATCATGCTACATATAATTTTTGCAACTTCCCTTATTCAATCAGCAGTAATCTTGAGTTTCCTTCTGCGTGGGTGCATGCGGATATGCCCCACTGGCTGACCACAGCCTGGATATATCTGTGGTTACTACTGCTGTGTAACAAACTGCCACCAAATCTGTTGCTTAAAATGATACAAATTTGTTATCTCAGTTTCCATGGGTCAGGAGGCTGGCATGGAGCGGCTGGCCCTTGCTTAGGGTCTCCCTGGGGTTGCTCTATCATCTGAGACTTAGGGTCCTCTTCCAACTTCTTTCACATTGTTGGCAGAATTCACCTTCTTGCAGTTTTAGGACTGAAGTTCATTTCTTTGCTGGCTTCAATCGGGGCCTCTCAGCTCCTGGAGGTTTCCTTCATCTTCAGAGGCAAAAATACCTCAAGCTTTACACTTCTTTTAGGAAGAGCTGAGTCCTTTTTGAAGAGTCACCTGATTAGGTCAGGGCTATTCAGGATAACTGCTCTTTCTAAAGGTTGGCTGTGCCATGACAAGCTACTCATGGGAATGGAATCAATGCCATCACAAGTTCCACCCTCTCAAGGTCACTGGGATTTCATCTTAGAATTCTGCCAACCACAAGCCATACATTGCCTTCCAAGATGTGTTCCATATTTTGCTTTCTTTTTTTTTTGTAGCTAAAGAAATACCACAGTTTATTGAAGACCACAAATATTTTGTTACAAGGTGAAACTACATGCCTTCCAGAAATCAAAAGCAATGGCAGGTGTGTGCATTGATGCTTTGGAGGCGCTGCACCGCTTGAACCCGGAATAGGCAAGACAGGGTCAGAGGCATAGGGGAGAGAGAAACGGGGGCCGGGCAAGTTCAAAGCCCAGAAGGTATCCACCAACTCATTTCCCCAAGCCACGCAGGCTGTGGCCTCAGCTTGGCAGGCTCTCCTCAGTGGTTTCTGAAACAAGACTTCAGTGCAAATTTATACACATATTTTGCTTTCTGCAAACAGCTCTGATCAGTAGTTACTGCATCTATTTTGTATGTTTTGTAAACATTTTTGTTGGGTTTTAAAAAGTGACATTTCTGGGTTGAACAATAATTACACATTATAATTTATTTTTTAAAATTTATGTTATTTATTTATTTTAATGTTTTATTTATTTTTGAGGTAGAGAGAGACAGAGCATGAGCGGGGAGGGTCAGAGAGAGAGAGGAAGACACAGAATCAGAAGCAGGCTCCAGGCTCTGAGCTGTCAGCACAGAGCCCGATGTGGGGCTCAAACCCACAAACGTGAGATCATGACCTGAGCCGAAGTCAGATGTTTATCCGACTGAGCAACCCAGGCGCCCCTAATTTATGTTATTTTTGAGAGAGAGAGAGAGAGAGAAAGATAGAGAGTGTGTATAAGTGGGGGGAGGGGCAGAAAAATTTTTTTCAACATTTATTTTTGAGAAATGGAGAGATCTCTCTCTCTCCATGAGTAGGGGAGGGGCAGACACAGAATCCAAAACAACCTCCACGCTCTGAGCTGTCAGCACAGAGCCTGATGTGAAACTCAAACCCACAAACTGCGAGATCATGACTTGAGCTGAAGTCAAGTGCTTAACCGACTGAGCCCCCCAGGTGCCCATAGATTTATAGGAAAATTGAGCAGATAGTACAGAGCTATCCTGCACCTAGTTTCCCCTATTATTAACACTTTCTATTAACATGGTGACTTTACCTACAGTCCAAAGTTTATTCAGATGTCTTTAGTTTTCACCTAGTGTCCTTTTTCTGTCCCAGGATCCCATGGAGGATATCACCTTATGTTCAGTCATCACATCTCTTTAGGCTCTTCTTGGCTTTTCTTGTTTCTTAGACTTTCCTTGGTTTTGATGACTTTGACATGTTTGAGGTACTAGTCAGTATTTTGTAGAATGTCCCTCAATTAGGATTTGTCTGATGTTTTTCTCATGCTTAGACTAGGGTTTTTAGGAGAAAGAACACAGAAATAAAGAGTCATTCTCATGACAGCCACTCAAGGGTACATACTATAACATGTCACTATTGATGTTGAGCTTAGGCACCTGGCTGAAGTAGCATTTGTCAAGTTTCTCCACTGCAAAGTGTCTTTTCCTCCCTTTCCATACTTCCAGTATTGGAAAGAAACCACTATGTACAGGAAGTTATGGTCTGCCTCACTGAGAGCAAAGTATCTACACAGAGTTCTGCACAGGGGATTTGTCTAGTCTCCTCTATTTATTTATACAGTCATTGATTACTATCAGTATGGACTCATGGATATTTACTTCACACTTCATACTCCTTTAGGGCTGACATAGGTTTACTCTTCTGCACTGATGGATTATAATATTTCTACATGTGACAATCTCTACACTCTCTTTGACATTCTATGGTGTAGTAATAACTTTTCTAATCCTGATGGCAAATTTAATTCCCTACTTTATTTTTGTTATTTTAATTGGTCCAGTTTTGGCGACTGGGAGCTTTTTTCAGTTGGCTCCTGTGCCCTTTGGCATATGCCATTTTTGTTGGGGTTTCTTGTTTGTTTTTTTTTTGTTGTTGTTGTTGTTTTGTCTGATGAGCACTTCCTTATTTTCTTCTTTACAAAAGGCTCATCTTGTATATTTCCTACCTCAGTCCTAGAATCAGCCATTTCTCCAAGGTGCCCTGGTTCCTTTTATTAGAGAACAGAATTAGAAACCAAAATCTAAGGGCTCCTGGCTGGCTCAGTCAGGAGAGCATGCAACTCTTGATCTTGTGGTTGTGAGTTCAAGCCCCATGTGGGCCATAGAGATTTAAAACAAAGAAAAGGTGGGGCACCAGGGTGGCTCAGTTGGTTAAGCATCCGACTCTTGATTTTGGCTCAGGGCATGATCTCACGGTCGGTGGGCTCTGCACAGACAGCATGTCAGGCTCTGCACAGACAGCCTGCTTGGAATTCAATTCTCTCCCTTTCTCTCCCTCTTCTCTCCCCTACTCACTCTTACTTGCTCTCAAAATAAGTAAAACATTAAAAATAAAAAAGGAAACTAAGATCTGAACATTAGATGTGTTCAATGCTACGGGAGTGTCATTGCTGTTTGGTCCTCTCCGCAAAGCTGGGAAATACATATGTGTATACTAACCCATGTATATACATCTATGCATAAATATTTCTATATCCACCAATTTCTACTGTCTCTTAATATTCCCTTGGTGTAGTATATCATAATTCTGTTAGCAAATTTAGTTCCCTAAGTAATCATAGTTTTTTCTGAGACAAAGTATACATTACCATCCATCATTGTGAAAGCCCACCAGTATCCAAACATGCAATACCTTTTATGTCAGCCCTAAAGGTACAGTATGTGGTTTGACTTTGTGGAGGTAAAGACTTCCCTGTTTCATAAGACCTCTGCATTTCTTCCCTTTTCTACTCTGAAAGAGAGCCACTTAGCACAAGTCAAAGAAGTATGTGCTGGGAAAAAAAAAAGGGGGGGAAAGGGGAGGATGCCTGGGTGGCTCAGTCAGTAAAGTGTCTGACTCCTGATCTCTGCTCAGATCTTGATCTTAGGGTCATGAGTTCAAGCTCCACGTTGGCTCCAAGCTAAATGTGAAGACTACTCTTAAAAAAAAAAAAAGGGAAGAAGTATGTGCTAGAAGCTATCAGAAACCTTAAGAGAAAGGTTTCTTGGTCTGGTACATGCTCCACTTGGAAGAACTGAAGGCTTGGAACTGTTCTACAGTCCACAATGAAATCAGAAACCCAGTCTGGGATGGAGTAGCAGTGGGGCAGAGTAGGGCAGACAAAGGGGAGGGCAACTGGAAGAGAAAGGAGTATCCAGGAATCCTCTGAAGGTGACACTAGAGAGAGACTAAAACGTAATCAAATGAGGGAGTGAAGAAACAGTTTTACCTCTAGCTGGGATCCTTGAGTGCTGGAGATCGGCTCTAAGAAGGCTCTTTTCTTTCTGGTGATGAAAAGTGTCTTCTAGATGTGACAGGGCAACATGTCAGGGTTACAATTCCATTCTGCAATGTCTTGGATAATGAACCTCTACCTGTGTCTGAAAGTAGGATTTTGACATAAAAAACAATTTCTTCAGTTTTCAGAGTTTTTATCTGGGTTTCTTTCAGATACTTTTAGCATTTATGTCTATCCTCTAGGAAAGACCAAGCCCACTCATTAACTGCCAGTATAAAGATTGCAGTAAGGGTGACTGAAGTCAAATTGTCCTGGTTTGGGAATAAAATGCCTCTTTCCATGACTATATGCTAACCTGGGAGTGCCTTTAACCACTTTATTTTTTTTTTTTCATTTTAAACAAGAAGTTTATTTAAACAACAAGACACTTGACTTGAAGGGAAAACTATCTAGGATTCATTTCTTTTAGAGTAATTTATCCCTACTTAAAGACAGATTGCCCTACATGTAACAGCTACATACAAAAAAGTTATAAAATTGTCCTTAGTTTTACAATGATAAATGAAAAACATTAAAATTCTCCAATCGAACAAGGTATGCAAGGATTTTTATGTTGTTCTTTTTTTTTGGTTAAACAGTGAGAGCAAAATAACTTCCTGGAATATAAAGATAAGAGCTGAATGAGCATGCCACCAATGGAGAAAGGGGATATTTTCACAGAACCAGTATTTTTCCCCATCCCATCTCTATTTGATGTCAATCAAAACATACCATTGGCCATTTAGTTAAAAAAAATGCAAAATGCTTTTGCACATACACAGTTACTTTATGTACAATAAAGGAATGGGGAAGGGGAAAATGAAAGAATAGAAAAAACTATACTGTAGTAGTCAGGATGTGGTGGAACCCAATTGCCGTTTTTAATTGAGAATGTCTTCTTGGTCTGGAGGAACAGAGTTCTGGAGTAAAGTAGCAGGTTCCCTTTTTAGTGGACACCTCCTGTCTGCTGCTGGAACACATCAATTGTATCTTCATCCTCCATTTCCAACTGTGCAGGTGTGTCTGTTTCAGTGATTGGTTGCCCATCAAATCGGAATCTGATCTGCCTCATTGACAAACCCTGCCGTTCACAATAGGCTTTCATTAGTTTGCTAAGTGGTGTATGCCTCTTAATCTTAAACTGCACCACAGAACCATCCTGCCCCACCACCTTCAAATTAACATGATCGTTGTTCTCGGTCTTGAATCCTTCCTTGGGCTTTTCGTCGGCCATGGCGAGCGCCGGAGTCTCCTCAGCTGCCGCTTCACAAAAGAGGTACCAGGTCCGCACCCAACGAGCACACAAGCAGCACCAGGAGCCTGCCTTTAACCACTTTAGTTATTTTCTTCCTTTAATGACCTTTAATTTTTTTTTTTTTTGCTACAGAAACAATCATCATTTTAAAAATCAGACAATACCAACAAACAAATTGAAGAAAATAATTTGAAGTTCTAAAAATAGTCACTATTTATGTTTTTGAACAGTCTTTTTCACCTATGGGCATATACATAAATGTAATTCTAAAAATTGAGTCATGTTTTATATAATGTTTAGTATGAAACCTGCTCTTTTACATCTAACACTATATTATGCTCACTTGGACTTGCCCTTCTCCAGTGTTAAGAAGCTGGATCTAAAATGGAAGATATACAGACTGAATCCTCACTTTTAACAGGCATTGCCAAACCACCCTCCCAGAAGTTGTGCTTACATTTCCACAAATAATGTCTACACATTTCCCCTAACTAGTATCAGGTGATATTTTAAGCTTCTTCCATTTGGAGATGGGAGATTAGATTAGATCTGGTTTCACTACTTGCACCTTACCACCTTCTGAGACCACTATCCCTTCTTTGCTTAGTTTTACTTTCTTGCCTATACTGAACTGACTCTGTCTCCAGGAAAATTTCCTACTTTTTTATCCTTCTTCCTTTGACAGATCTATTTAAGTATTTTGCATCTATATTCATAAGAGATATTGGTCCATAACTGTGTTTTTCTGTAACTTCTTGTCAGGTCTTTGTATGCAGGTAATAGTAGCCTCATCAAATGAATTCAGAAGTATTACCTTATTCCCCATTCTCTGATAAAATTTGTATAAGATTAGTGTTACTTCTTCCTCAAAAATTTGCTAGAAATTTATCAATAATAACTTCTTTTTATTTCTGATACGTATGTTCTGTAGTGAATGCTTTCTTCCTTTTTTCCTTCCTTGGTTCATCAAGCTAGAGCTTAACAATTTGGTTGATCTTTTTACAAAGAACAAGAACCAAGTATTAGCTTTGGTGATTTTCTCTCTGGTTTGTTTTCTTTATATTAATTTGTTGTTTTTTTCTTTCTGCTTATTTTGGGTTTCTGTTTATCTTTTTTAGTTTCTTAGGTGATAACAAACCTTTCTTCTTTTTTAATATAAGTTATTTATTTCCCAACTTTAGTGAGATATAACTGACACACAACATTGTGTAGGTTTAAGGTATACATGTTGACTTGATACACTTACATATTGTGAAATGATTACCACTGTAATGTTAGCTAACACCTTTATCATCTCACATAATTACCATTTTCTTGTGGCAAGAAAATTTAATACCTACTCTCTTAGCAACTTTTAAGTATTAATTATAATTACCATGCTGTATATTAGATCCCCAAACTTATTCATCTTATAACTGAAAGTCTAACTTTTGACCACATCTCCCCATTTCCCCCACACCCTAGTCCTTGACAACCACCACTATACTCTTCTGTTTTCAGAAGTTTGGCTTAAAAAAAATTTTTTTTTTAATGTCTATTTTTGAGAAAGAGAGCAAGCGAGCACACATGCAAACAGGGGAGGGGCAGAGAGAGAAGGAGACACAGAACTTGAAGGAGGCTCCAGGCTCTGAGCTATCAGCACAGAGCCTGATGTGGGGCTCCAAATCATGGACCGCGAGATCATGACCTGAGCTGAAGTCAGCTGCTTAACCGACTGACCCACCCAGGCATCCCTTAACTTTATTTTAATGGCATCTTCATTAGTTACTAAGCTATTGTTTCTAGCCTTAAGCCCATACTTCTACATTCTGCTCTGCAATGCTGGAAATAAAATTCTGCAAAACCATAGGTCTCCTTAGTCAGCTGGCCTCCTGACAAATCCCACCAAGAGGGAAGCACTAGAGAGAGACAATATGGGAGAAGAGAGAAGAGAGTTGCTCCTTCCTGTTTTGCTTGCTGCTACTGTCAGTGTTGCTCTAGGATTGGTTCTTTACCATTAAGACAAAACACTCCATTCCAATTTCCAGGTTCTAATAGCACTCCCCGGATGAGACTTATTACACCTCCTGGAGGTACCAGCCAGGAAGTACTCTGTGATGGACAGTATAATATCAAAGATATCTACATCCTAATCCCTGGAACCTACTAAATATGATATTTTACAGTGCAAATGGGAATTTGCGATTCAGTTAAGAACTTTGAGATGGGAGATTATCCTCCATAATCTGGGTGGGTGGGAACAATGCAATCACAAAGGTCCTTAAAAGTGGAAGGAAGAGGTAGAAAGGTCGATGTCAGAGAGGTACAATGTGTGAAGGACATAGCTGGCCATTGCTGGCTTTGGAGATGAAGGAAAAAGTCAGAAACCAATGAAGGAATCCTCCAGAAACTGGCAAAAGCAAGAAAATGTCTTTCCCAAGAGCCTCCAGAAAGAACACAGCCCTGCTGGCACCTTAATTTTTTTTGCTTAGTGAGATCTGTATAAATCTCTGTTCAAACCTCTAACCTATACAACTATAAAATAACAAATCTGTTTTAAGCCACTAAATTTGTGGTGATTTGTTACAATAGAAAACTAATACATACCCCAACTAATACAAACTAATACATACCCAGCTGGTCTGGGTTCCAGCTCTTGTCAGGACCCTCTTCCAATCTTCCAGGAACCCATTACTCCAGACTCTTCCCTTGTATTCCCAGCCCTATGGGTGGTAACTGTTTCCTCGGAGTACTGTTTATATGGTACTTCAGGGTTCCCCTCTGTCTTTTGAGTCTTCCATACCTCTTCATGAACCCCTGGAATAAGTTCTTCCTGTTAAAATAGAGTGGTTGGTTGCCTTTTTCCTGACTGATTTAGTATTTGCTATAAAACTTTGCTACTTTTATTATAATCACATCTCTTAGCATTTTCCCTCTTTATGGCTTTTTGGTTTTGTGACTTACATAAAAATTTCTCTACTCCAAGATCTTTTTAAATGTAATAATCTTTTTTAATTTCAATTTTTCCAATTATATATATACATACATATGCATATATTGTTATGCCATTATTTTTCATAGTTTTTTTATTTAAAAAATTTTTTTAATTTTATTTTTGAGAGACAGAGAGAGACAGCATGAGCAAGGGAGGGTCAGAGAGAGAGAGACACATAGAATCCGAAATAGGCTCCAGGCTCTGAGCCGTCAGCACAGAGCTCGACACGGGGCTCAAACCCCCAACCATGAGATCATGACCTGAGCCGAAGCCAGACACTTAACTGACTGAGCCACCCAGGTACCTCTAAATCTTATTTGTTCTAAAGATCGTTTTTACTCAGTTTTCTTGGACTCCTATTTAGGTAACTGTCACCTGCAAATATAATGGCCTTTACTAATATTTAGACTTCATTTCCTTTTCTCATCCCTACATCCTAGAATCTAAAACAATGTTAAAAGAACAGCAATAGCAAGCACCTTTATCTCATTATTAACTAACATGATTAAAAGTCCCTTTATTGTTTTCTGTAAGATTTGCTAATGATTCACGAAAAGTATTTTTTATCAACTTATTAAGTTTCTATTATTAGAATGCTGTATATATACATATTTACACACACATATACATACTTACATACATATACATATGTTTTTATGATTATTATTTTTTAACCATGAATGGCAGCTGAGGTGCCTCAGGAGAGGAGTATTCTGTAGGGGCACTGAGCTCCAGTATGGTTGTGCCATTAATCACTGACTTTGAGGATGACATGTCCTCTGCTAGGGCTCAGTTTCCTCATCCACTGTGTGCCACCCACTATTATCTCACAAGACAAAGTGAGTGTTGATATTTATCATCACTGAAGGGCTTCAGGTCAAGGAATTCAATGATCAGATTTGTGCTTGAGAAAAATCATTCCGACTACAGTATGAAAAATAGTTGGCTCTTTCATCTCATCCATATTTGTCAAAAATCTTACTAATCTTTCAAGACCTGGTTCAAATTTTCCTTCTTCTACTAGTCCCTTCTCCATCATTCCCAACCCATTTAGTCAGAATTCTCTTCTGTTTCACCCTATAAAGCCCAGAACTACTTAGTGGAGGTGCCAAAGGGCAGGCCACCCCAAGAAGGGCCACTTTGGCATGAAGTTTATTTCAAGTTAAAGAGCAATCAAAACCCAACAGATTCAGGAAAAACTCTTTACCTCCCCTTTCACTGGCCTAAAAAGAATTTAGATAGAGGACCTGCTCTAGGAAGAGAGTTATTAGCATAGACAACTACATTATGATATGAACCAGGTATGGCAGACATGGAGGAACGCAGCAAGGCCTATTTGATCAGCGTCTTCTGTGTCCCATTATTTCCTAGTGGCCCAGAAAACATTTGTTTACCAAACATTTACTCTTTTTCATCTTCCTCTGAATTACATTCCTTCCATTTGAGGTCTTAGGCCCCTTTATCCTTAGTTCAGAATGACACATATACCTCATTTTGCCTGACTGTCCCTGGAATTTTATATCTGTGTGGATTCCCAGTACATGTTAAATTAAATTTTATTTTCTCCTGTTAATCTGTCTCATATCAATTTGGCTTTTAGTCCAGTTAGAAGGACCCTGAAGGGCAGAGGAAATTCTTCCTCTCTGACAACTGCAAACCCCTTGAAACTGGGAATTATATTTTCATCCTCACATGTTCCACAAGGATAGACTTATAAGAGGATTTAATAAATAAGTGTTCACACAATTATCCATGCACTACAAAACAATTTTAGTGGGACAAAAGAAGGAATAAGTGGAGAGCCATTCAATACTTGTTTGGGATTCAAGCCTTCTTTTGATATGGAGTTTATCCTCAAGCCTCAAGATGTGTAAACTGACCACTGCAGGAAGTATCTTCCACTAGCTCTGAAAGGTTCCAAACTGCCTGGAGTGCTGACATCCAGGAAACAGGCCCTGAGGTCAGTCTGGTTCATTGTCACAAGTATTAATAGTATCTTGCAACTCTTAAGTCTGAGAGCTTCCTTTTCACCATGCACAATACATTGAGAGCTTCGCTTTTAATGACTATTGATATATGTGAATGAGTGATAGTGACCTGGTTTTAAATTTTCTTTTGAGAGTTTTACCCATTAAATTTATTTTTCCCAAGATTTATGCAATTCAGGATTATGGAAATAAAAATAGTCGTATTGAATACCTTTTGCAGCTTGAAGATCAGTTCTCTGTTTCATAATTTAAAATGACTTTTAGGAAAAAAGAGTCACATATACAAAATATCTATTATCATCTAAATTAAGACTGGAAATTTTCTGTAACTTCTATAGAGCCTACAACCAGTACAATGGGCCTAAATAATCCAGAGATTTCCCAAAAAAGAAATTTCCAAAAAAAGAATTTCACTGGGTATTTTAAAAATTATTCGATACTAACCTGGCAGGGGAAATACCATGATCAAGGTGGTTTTCCCAGGGCGCGGCTTATTCATTGCACTCTGATGTGCTGACCTCAGCGATTTCCCCAAATGTGGGAAACTTGACTGCATAATTTGGGTAGTGGGGGACTGTATTCACGCTTTTCCCTGGGAAAAAAAAACTATTCTGAAAACAGTTGCTGCCTCTGGGGGTGTGGTGGGGACAAGACTGACTGAGTAGGAGCATGAAATAACTCTCTGGGATGATAGTAATATTTTATGATTCAATATAGGACACCTACCTATGTGAATACGATTCACAAAATGGTGTCAAAACTCAACAAATGGTGCAATTATGATTTGTCCACTTCACTGGATGTGATTTTTTTTTTTTAATTAATGAACAACAGTCCTTGTCTTCTACAGAGCTTATTCTCCTGACTTGACTGATTTTTTTTAATACTTAATTTTGGTGTGTGGGGGCGTAATGTTCAGTTCACAGAGATTTCCCATACACATGTACAGCCTCCCCTATTATCAGTTTCAATCACCAGACTTATACATTTGTTATAACTGATGAATCTAGACTGACACATCGTAAACACCTGAAGTCTGGGGTTTACACTAGGGATAAATGAACAATGACATGTATTCACCATTACAGTATCATGCAGCGCATTTTCACTGCTCTAAAAAATCCTCTGTGCTCCACATATTCACCATCCACTCCCACCTCACCCCCCCACACTTGCCCCTCTGACAAACTTTTTACTGTCTTCATAGCTTTGCCTTTTCCAGCATGCCATATAGCAGAAATCATATAGTACAAAGTTTTTATGCATTTAAGTTTCCTCCATGTCTTTTCATGGCTTGATAACTCATTTCCTTTCAGTATTAAGTAATATTCCATTGTCTGGATACACTACAGTTCATTTATCCATCCACCTACTAAATGGCATCTTGGTTGCTTCCAAATTTTGTCAATTATGAATGTTATACCCAGATTTTAATATCGCCCCCAAAAACCAGAGACCGCCAGGGAGGCCGAAGCACACATGCAAAAGCAAAGGGCTTTATTACGGGCTTATACAAGCACGGGTTCACAGACTCCACCAACACACTGGATCCACGTGGAGCGAGCCCCGAACATGGGGGGGCAGGGCCTTTTATGAGTTTGGGAAGGGGGAATTACAGGAAATTGTGACACAGGTACAGGGGTCCAATCAATATAGCATCACATCATTGACAGTAACTTTAACCAATTACAGAGTGGACCCAGAACCCTCAGGTAGGGCGTGACTAGTCTTAACCTCCATCTTTAGGCCCGCCCTCAGAAATGTTAATGGTGTTAGCTGGCCTTCAAGGTCAGAGGGGAAACCTGAATCAGACCTGCATCCTTACAAATAAAGCTGCTGTAAATATCTGTGTGCATGTTTTTGTGTGAACATAAGCTTTCAAGTCTTTGGGTAAACTGTATATGAATTTTACCTTAAAAAAACCCGTATAAATACATGTTAAACTCTAGTTAAATACATGCATGAATTGTTGAGGGGTGAAGTATATTTATGTCTACAACTTTGAAATGCATAAAAAATAAGATGATTAATGGAATGGATAGAGGGACTGATAAATAGATAGATATATGTAATAAAGCAACAATAGTAAAATCTAGATAGTGAGTACATGGGTATTTGCTATAAAATTCTTTCAATTTTCCTGTATGTTTGAAATTTCTCATAATAAAATATAGGAAAAATTATTCTGGGGCGCCTGGGTGGCTCAGTCAGTTGAGTGTCCAACTTCGGCTCAGGTCATGATCTCACAGCTTGTGAATTCAAGCTCTATGTTGGGCTCTGTGCTAACAGCTCAGAGCCTGGAGCCTGCTTCAGATTGTGTGTCTCCTTCTCTCTATGCCTCTCCCCTGCTTGTGTCCATCTCTCTGCCCATCTCTCTGTCTCTCTCTCAAAAATAAACATTAAAAAAATTATTCTAAAGTATATGTCCCACTCTCTCACATTAGATACACTACAGAAAGTCAGTCAGTATCTTGCTAACAGTCATCTGGCTGTACCCAGCAGCTCTAAACTGTAACTAAAAACATACTAAGAAAGCAAGAGCGTGCCAAGTCAAGGACCTGACAGCAGCACTGACACAGGAAAGGACAATGATAAGAACTAGTATGAGACAGCTCAGGTTACCCAGTCATTGCCTAAGGTGCTTGCCATTTGGCCCCAGTGGTGTCCTTTTAGTTCAAAGATAAAACAAAGTCTTATTCTAGAAGCAAATTATGATGATAATTAACCTAAGATGGTGGAGCGATCAAGGTTACCTTGAAATGGAGCTCAGCTCCTGCCATGCTCATGTGTCCTAGTGCTTTCATCCCCCTGCCTGCTGGAATATGGCCTCCACTAGAGAGGGGCAGGGTGAGAGGAAAAAGTCTCCATAGCTACTGAACTTAGCAGATGTAAGGGAGGTAGGGAACAGAACTATGAAAAATGAGAAAGATACTAACAAGGCTATATAATAAACAGTAGCTAATGTGAAACCCATTCTAAACTTGGGTGTTTCACTTACCTTCTCACACATGCTCAAGAGGCAGCATAGGTGTGCAGGTGTGCAGGTCAGAGCAACAGTTCCAATATGTAGTGATGGGGCACTCTCGGGGCTCAGAGACTCTTTTGGACAATCATGAGGTTAAAACTATTATCATAAGCTGTTATTTGTCTGTTTACTCATTTTCTCCAATATATGTACAGAAGAGTTTCCAAAAGGCTGCATGACATGGTATTTTAACAAATTAGTTGCAGAAGCAGGTTTGAGAATCCAGCTAGGTCTTCCTTAAGCCAGACATTAAAGAAATTTGCAAACATGTAAAACAATGCCACTTCTTTAATTTTTTTGTTTTAGAAAATATAGTCATTTCTGGCAAAGTTATTATTTAATATGTAATGACATTTAAAATGGGCTAGTAATACTTAAAGTTTCTCCATTTCAATTTCGAACGTGGTAAGATTTCATAGATATAACTCACATAAAGGCTCTCGGGGTCTTCAGTAATTTTTTTATTTAAAATTATTTCTTACTAAGGCATAATTTATATACAGAAAGGACACAAACTGTAAACACGCAGCTTAATTTTCATACACATATCTAAACCCTTCACGTAGTTTAAGATCTAGGCCATTTCCATCACCCTGGAAGGATTCCTTGTGCCTTGTTTAATCACTACCTAATCCACAGAGGTAATCATTATTCTATCATCATAGATTAGGGTTTTTTAAATGTTTATTTTTTATTTTTAAGAGGGGTGGAGGGGCAGAGAGAGAAGGTGACAAGATCTGAAGTGGGCTCTGTGCTGATATCAGAGAGCCCTATTTGTAGCTCAAACCCAGAAACTGTGAGATCCTGACCTGAGCTGAAGTCAGACGCTGAACTAACTGAGCCACCCATGAGCACTAATCCTCATAGATTAGTTTTGCTTGTTCCTAAACTTCATATGAATGGAATCATATAGTATGTATTCTTTTGTGACTGTCTTTTTTCTCTCAGCACAGTGTTTTTGAGATTCATTCATGTCATTCTGTGTATTCACGGTCTTTTCATTTTTATTAATGCTGATAGTATTCCAGCAATATTCCAGCAGTATTCAGTGGATATACAAACTACTTTTTCTTGATCATATGCCAGGATGTAGAATTGTTGGGTCCAGTAGGTGTATGTTTGGATTTATTAGAAACTGCCAAATAATGTATGAGAGCTCCAGTTACTCCATTTCCTCATCAACATTTGATCATTGCAGTTTAATATGTTTTTATCCATTCTGCTGATTGTGTTACTATGGTTTTAATTTGCATTTCCTTGATGTTATTCTGATTATCTTTAAATATGTTAATTGGCCCTGAATGTCCTCTTTCATGAAATGCTTGTTCAAATCTTTTGCTCATTTAAAAACTGAACATCTTTTGCTTATTGATTTGTAGTTCTTCATATATTCTGTGTATGAGTTCTCCAGTCTACAACTTGCTTATTTACTTTCTTAATAATGTGTTTTTATGATCAGATGTTCTTAATTTTAATTAAATCTAATGTATCAATTCCCCTATTTTAGTTTAGTTCATTTTGTGACCAGATTAAGAAATCTTTACCTACCCCAATATGAGGAAAATATTCTCCTATGATTTTATTTGGAAGTTGGATTGTTTGGGGAAGGTGGGGGTGCCTGGCTGGCTCAGTCAGCAGAGCATGTGACTTTTGATCTCAGGGTCAAGAGCGTAAGCCCCATATTGGGCATGGAACCTACTTAAAAAATAAAATAAAATTTGGAAGTTGAATTGTTTTAGCTTTTGAACTTAGTCTATGATATACTTATATAAGAAATTTTGTGTATAAAGAGTCAGGCTTCATTTTTTTCCCCAAATATATCCACTTGTTCCAACATCACTCCCCTATGTAATTAGGGTGGCACTTCTGATGTAGGTAACGAAAGCATACATCTGTGAGTCTATTTAATACTTTCTTTCTTTTTTTAATGTTTTATTTATTTTTGATGCAGAGAGAGACAGAGCATGAGAGGGGGAGGGGCAGAGAGAGAAGGAGACACAGAATCTGAAGCAGGCTCCAGGCTCTGAGCTAGCTGTCAGCACAGAGCCTGACGCGGGGCTCGAACCCACGAACGTGAGATCTGACCTGAGCCAAAGTCGGAGGCTTAACTGACTGAGCCACCCAGGCGCCCATCTGTGAGTCTATTTAAAGACTGTTCTGTTCCAGTGGTCTATCTGACCCTCCCTCCTCCAAAAGTACTCTGTATTAAGTACTGTAGCTTTATAGTATATCTTGAAATACACTGGTTGAGTCCTCCAACTTTGAAAATCAGTAATTTTTTCCTACTTCTAGGCCCTGCCAGACTCTCATAACATCATGTACGTAAGTAGTTCCTCAAAGTGACTGACATTTATTTTAATTTTGCTTTGTTTTTGTTTTTATTTTTTACTTTCCCCCTTTTCTTTATGTTGTGCTATTCCTGATTCACTTGACACTCTCTGATGTCTGAGAGATTCCTGTTGGGGTTAAATTTCAGGGCTGTGTTTACAGTAAAAAGCAGGCAGTCCCTTTTAGTTCTTCTTTCAAACCTTTGAGAGTCTTCATTTCAGGATTTAAAACTTAAACAGTCCATCTTAAGGAAAGTGTAACTACCACGGCCACAAGTCTGCTAGTTGCACTTGAATGCTCTAACAGGGTTGTTTATTGCCCTTTCTACGTTCTGGACTCCTTGCTGAGACTGTTTAACTTGAAGATTAAAGAAACTATTGCAAATGCCAGTGCATCAGAACCTAAGAGTGGTCAAATATTATGTGCAATTTTTTTGTAAAGAAATTTTAATTTATAATAAAATTTAACAGTTTAAAGAACAGTTAATATTTGAACTGCTTTGTATTGAAATACTACTTTGTAGTATTAAAATTGCTTATAAACAAAATATTTTTAATATAAGTTAACTTTAAAAAAAAGAAAATCAGTAATTTTTTAATTTAAAAATGTTTTTCTTGAGGCACCTGGGTGAATCACTGGTTAGGCATCTGATTCTTGATTTCAGCTCAGGTCACGATCTCACAGTTCCTAAGTTCAAGCCCTGTGGTGGTCTCTGTGTCAACAGTGTTGGGCCTGCTTGGGATTCTCTCTCTCCCCTTCTCTCTGCCCCTCCCCTGTGTGCACACATGTGCTATGTGCTCTCTCTCTCTCTCTCAAATAAGACAAACTTAAAATTTTTTTCCTTATCAAGATTTCTTGGACATTCTAGGTCCTTAGTATGTCCAGATACATTTTGGCTCAGTCATTTTTCAGAATAAAGGGGTCCTGATATCAAAAAGGTTGAGAGCTATTAAAGTGTGGGCTCAAAACTATCAAAATTTTAGAAGAAAACAAGGAAAAGATTTCTGATTCTTTCTGATTTGTTAGGCAAAGTCTGATTCTTTCTGATTTGTTAGGCAAAGTCTTCTTAGGAGATAAAACCACAAACCATAAAAAAAAATTGATAAATTGTCTAAAAGCTAGAGAGCATTTGTCAAAAGATGAAGATATGAGGATATGAAAATGAAAAGACAAGATATAGACTGGGAAATAGTAATTGCAAAACATATTTAGGATAGAGGACTTGTATCCAGAACATATAAGGAACTCTTATAATTCCATAAAAAGATGAAGAGTCCAATTAAAAAATGGAATAAAGATTCAAACTACACCAAAGAAGATATTAAAATGGCAAATAAGCATAAGATGCTCAGCATTATCAATCATTAGGGAAATGTGAGCTAAAAGCACAGTGAGTTACTACACACACCTAGTAAATGGCTAAAATTTTAAAAGACTGATGACAATGCTAAGTGGTGGTAAGGTAAATAACAACTGGAAATCTCACACTTTGGTGGAAATGCAAAAATGGCAAAGCCGTTTGGAAAAACATTAGGGAATTTTTTAAAAAATGTTTTATTTATTTTTGATACAGAGAGAGACAGAACATGAGAGGGGGAGAGGCAGAGAGAGAAGGAGACACAGAACCAGAAGCAGGCTCCAGGCTCTGAGCTAGCTGTCAGCACAGAGCCTGACGTGGGGCTCGAACCCACGAACATGAGATCTGACCTGAGCCGAAGCCGGACACTTAACCGACTGAGCCACCCAGGCGCCTGGGAATTTTCTATAAGTATGCTTTTTACCATGTGACACAACAATCCTGTTTTTAGGTATTTCTCAAAAGAAACAAAAACATATGTCCATACAAACACCTGAATGGAAATGTTCATAGCAGCTTAATTCACATAATAGCCCTAAACTGGAAACGATCCAAATGTCCAACAACTAGTGAATGGAAAAACAAATTGTGGTGCCTCCATAAAATGGAATATTACTGGGTAATAAAAGGAACAAACTACTAGTACATGCAACAGTATGGGAAAATCACAAAAGCACTGTGATAGGTTAAAAAAAAAGCTTACACAAAAGAATATATACCATATAATTCCACTTACATGACATTTTGGAAAAGGCAAGATTACAGGAACAGAAAACAAATCAGTGGTTGCCAGGAACATGGGATGGAGAGAGGGAGGAGACTTTCCTGAAAGAGAGCATGAGGAAACTTTTCAGGGTAAAGGAAATGTTTTATATCTTGATGTGGTAAACTTTTGTCAAAACTCACAGAAATGTATACTTACAGAGAGTGAATTTTATTGTATATAAATTACATTTCAACAAATCTTTTAAAAATAATTTCAAGAATTAAAATGAAACAAACAATAAAGTATTTCCTATATGGGTGCTCGGCTGGCTCAGTCAGTAGAGTAAGTGACTCTTGATTTTAGGGTCATGAGTTCGAGCCCCATGTTGGATGTGGAGATTACTTAAAAATAAAATCTTAAAAAAATTATTCTCTTTAAGTATAGCTTGATATAGAATGCAAAGAATAAGATATAAAATGACATATTGGGTGAAATAAATTGGAAGCAATAAAAAAGAAAATAATGTCTCCTAGGTAAACGATTTCTACCGCTTAGATTTAGAAGGCTGAAGAGGGCCAAGGTTGAAGTCCAACGCACAATCTTATTTATGTATGAGCTTTTTTACTTCCTACACTTAGACATGTGGCCTTATTGCAGCAGTGGGTATAACAGATTGTCTAGTTCAATATGAATTTCGCCAAGACCACTTTCAGTTTCAGTAATGTACCTGGGGGCAGCGCCTGGGTGGCTCAGTCCGTTAAGCATCCAACTTCGGCTCACGTCATGATCTCACAGTTCGTGGGTTCAAGCCCCGCATCGGGCTCTGTGCTGACAGCCCAGAGCCTGGAGCCTGCTTCATATTCTGTGTCTCCCTCTCTCTCTGCTCCTCCCCCACTCACTCTCTGTCTCTCTCTCTCTCTCAAAATAAAAATAAAGACAAAACAAATTTATTTAAAAATAAATCAACAAAGGGAAAAGGCACATAGGGCCAAGTTCAGAAGAAACCAGGGCAGGCTTCCAGTTGTACTCTGCCAGTCTCACAGACCCCACTTAATTCTCCCAATAATGATGTGTGACAGCACATGGAAAGGGTTGCCAACCTTGGTGTCTAGAATTTTTTACTTTTTTGTGTGTCTAGAATTTTTATTAGTTAGTCACACAGGCATGCGTTACCTAACCTTACCTAACAGTCATTAGCCCCACACAGGTCAAACTATGTGTGTGGTCAAGTATAATGTGACCCAGGGTCTTAGGTGTACAGAAACAAGTGTTCACCATAAGTTGTATTGTTAGCATGATCTGTCTAGTCAAATGGATAGAATGTGGCTCAAGGCTTCTTCAGGTGTACAAAAACACTCTTATCAGGCAAGACATTACAAAGGCTGAGAGATTATATACCAGCAGCTGGTCAACGGTCAGTCCCTTCTTTGGAATGAGTAGGACTAGAGTAATACATACCTGCTGAGTTTACACTCAAGGAATGGACTATATCAAGATTTTTAAATTGGAGTCCATGGATAGGATTTATGCATATACATACACATCTCCCAAAATTTGTATTCTGTATTTTATCTATGTACATATGTATGTATGTAAACATATTTTTCCTAGAAGGAAGTTTGTTTTTATCAAATTACCAAAGAACTTACAATTCAAAAAGCTTAAGAATCTGAAGAGATATCAGCAAGGTGGAATAGGATGCCCCAGATCTTGTTCCCCCACAGAGAAACTGACTTAAAAATAATCCATGGTCCATAAAGCCTTTCTGAGAACTCCAGAAACGGGTTAAAAAGTCACAGTACCACAAGCAAGCACAAAATCAAGGACAGCTGAGCTGAAATGGGTAAGAAAAAGCCATTACATTTCACCAGTAATAGCCCTTACTCCAAGCCAACATAGCATGATGTGATCAGGAGAAAATGCCCAACTTGCAGCTTTTTCTTTGGGAGGGAACGGGATGAGTGGAACATATGTTCAACACTCTGGCTTTTGAAGGTTTGCCTGCAGGACTGGTTTCTGTCTTGCCAGACTTTGGATGCCTGGGGGCCACTGAGAACAAAGCAGAACGAGGTGGCTTATTGCAGCACCAGAGAACTTGCTGTACCACAGAGAGACACTGGAGAGAGCAAGGAATTATAAACTGCTGAAAATGAAACCAGTAAACTTCTCTAATTGGGAAATTACATGCACAAGTTCAGAGAAGATGCATCCCCAGAAAAGGATTGTAAAGCCCCTAGAATCTCTACTTGGGCTGACTGTTAAAGGTATTCCCCTATATAAAACCAGTCCATAAAACTGGAAGAGGTGGTTGTTTTTTACAAATGCTCAAATCCTAGCAAAAAAAAATTACAAGACATACAAAGAAACAGGGAAGTGTGGCCTAATCAGAGGAACAAAATAAGTCTCTAGAGCCAACCCTAAAAAATAGAGATCCGTTAATTACTTGATAAAGAATTCAACATAAGAATCTTAAGGAGCTCAATGGATTCCAAGAGAACACAGATAATGAAATGAAATCAGAAAAATGATGAACAAAATGAGAACAAAGAAATACAAACTATAAAAAGAACCAAACAGAAATTCTAGAGCAAAAGAACAAGTGAAATAAAAAGTTCACTAGAGGAGTTCCACAACAGACATGACCAAGCAGAAGAATCAGTGATTTTCAAATTATTGAGTCAGAGTAACAATTTTTTTCTTTAAAAAAATTTTTTTTTATGTCTTTTATTTATTTTTGAGAGACAGAGAGCAGGGGAGAGTCAGCATGAGCAGGGGAGGGTCAGAGAGAGAGAGGGAGACACAGAATCTGAAATAGGCTCCAGGCTCTGAGCTAGCTGTCAGCACAGAGCCTGATGCAGGGCCTAAACCCATGACCATGAGATCATGACCTGAGCCAAAGCTGGACACTTCACCGACTGAGCCACCCAGGCGCCCCTCTTTTTTTTTTTTTTTAATAAAAGAGGAAAAGAAAGTAAAAAAAGACCAAAGGGATTCACAGAACACGAACAAGCAGGGTAATGTATGCATTATGGGAATCCCCAAAGAAGAGAGAGAAAGGGGCAGAGAGTTTATTTAAAGAAATAATGTCTGAAAACTTACTGAATCTGAGGAAGGAATTGTACATCCAAATTTATGAAGCTCAAAGGACTCCAAAGAACGCACAGAGGTCCATACAAAGAACCATGATAATGAAACAGTCCAATGTCAAAGACAAAGAGAAAATCTTGAATGCAGCACAAGGATGCTCTCTTAGGAGTATCAGATTTCTCAGCATAAGACTTGTAGGCCAGAAGGGTGTGGAAAGATATATTCAAAATATTGAAAGAAATCAACTGCCAACTTAGAACACTATGTCTGACAAAACTCTCTTTCAAAAGTTTAGGAGAAATAAATACCTTCCTGATAAATAAAAGCTAAAGAAATTTATCACCACTATATCTGCTTTATAGTCCTTCAAGTTGAAAAGACAGCAAAATAAAAACATACAAAATGTACAAAATGTAAAATGTAAAGCTCTTCAGTAAAGGTAAATGAATTGACAAATACAGAATCCTGTAATACTGTAATGATGGTATATAACTCACTTTTAATTCTGTACATAATTTAAAAGATAAATGTATAAAATATAACTATAAAACTATGTTAAGGGGCATAAAATAGAAAAATGTAATGATATCAAAAACAGAGTGGGGAGGGAGATGTAAAGGAATAGAACTTTTGTACATGACTGTAGTTATCAGTTTATAATTTTTGTAATTTATTTTTGAGAGAGAGGGAGAGCAAGCAAGCACGAGTGGGGGAGGGGCAGAGAGAGGGTGACACAATCTGAAGCAGTCGCCAGGCTCTGAACTGTCAGCACAGAACTCGATGTGGGGCTTGAACTCATGAGCCAGAAGATCATGACCTGAGCTAAAGTCAGATGCTTAACTGATTGAGCCACCCAGGTGCCCTGAGTTGTTATCAGTTTAAAATAGATTGTTATAAGATGATTTTTGTAATCCCTAGGGTCACCACAAAGAAAATACCTACAGAAGATACACAAAAAGATGAGAAAGGAATCAAAGCATATCACTATTAAAAAATTAGTGAAACACAAAGGAAGGCAGCAAGAGAAGAGGGACAAATAATTACAAGGCATGGAGAAGACAGTTAACCAAATGACAATAAGTCCTTCCCTATCAGTAATTACTTTAAATATAAACGAATCAAACTCCCTAATCACAAGACAAAGGGTAACTGAATGGATAAATTAAAGACAAAACAAAACAAAAAATAAGATCCAACACAAGATTCACTTGAGATATAAGGACACATAGACTGAAAGTGAAAGAATGGAAAAATATGTTTCATGTAAATGGTAACTAAGAGCAGGAGTGGCTATGCTTACATCAGACAAAAGAGATTTTAAGTAAAAACTCTTATGAGAGGCAAAAAAGGACATTATATATAAAGGAGCAATTCATCAGGAAAATATGACTATTATAAATATATGGACCTAACAAGTAAACGCTGTTTACAAGTAAGTAAACACTGATGAAATTGATGGAAAAAATAGACAGTAACAGAACAGTAGTAGATTTCAACATCCCACTTTCAATACTGGATGGAATGACTAGATAGAAGATTAACAAAGAAACAGATGGACATGAACAACACTATGGACTAACTGGGCCTAAATGACATAAAGAAAACTTCATCCAAAAATAGCAGCTACACCTTCTTTTCAAGGGCATATGGAACATATTCCAGGATAGATCACAAATCAGGGCCATGATGTAAGTACTAAGAAATTTAAGAAGGTTGAAATCAGACCAAGTATCAATTTTTTAAAATTTAAAGGTCTTATTTTTAAGTAATCTCTATACCCAACATGGGGCTCAAACTCACAACCCCAAAATCAAGAGTTGAATGCTCTTCTGACTGAGCCAGTCAGGCATCCTACCAACTATCATTTCTGACCACAATAGAATGAAACTAAAAATCAATAACAAAAGGAAAACTGGAAAATTCACAAATATGTGGAAATTAGATAATACATTTGAACAACCAATGGGTCAAGAAAATAATCACAAGGGAAATCAGAAAATATCTGGAGACAAATGAAAACAAAAAGGGTTAAGAATTTAGCAAATGAGGGGTGCCTGGGTGGTTCATTCAGTTAAACATCAGGTCATGACCTTGTGATTCATGGGTTTGAGCCCTGTGTTGGGCTCTGTGCTGACAGCTCAGAGCCCAAAGCCTGGTTCGATTCTGGGTCTCCCTTTCTTTCTGTCCCTCCCCTGCTCTCTCTCTCTCTCTCTCTCACACACACACAAAATAAAGCAATATTAAAAAAAAAATTTGACAAATGATTCCAAGGATGATCAAGTTTAGTAGTAAGACTATGAGATTTATAATGTGTTGACCTAGGTTTGGATCTCCAACTTTACCCCTTACCAGCTGTGTGACCTTAAGATAAACATTTTAAGCTCTCAGCAATTCCAATTCCTAAACTGTTTAAAATGGGATATTCATGTGGTACTTGGCTGGTTCAGTTGGTGGAGTGTGGGACTCTTGGTTTTTGGGTTGTGAGTTTGAGCCCCACATTGGATGTAAAGATTAATTAAAATCTTAAAAAAGTGAATAAATAAAAGATACATAATTTCTTCATAAAACTGTTGTAGGATCAAATAAAATATTAGGTGGGACCCTATAAACTGGAAGGCAAGATATGTCACTATTCTTTGCCCTCTGTGCTGTCTTCATTGGCACTCACTCTTACCCTACTTATTGCACTGCTCAGGGGCTCCATGTCATATGTTTCAGCTTGAAAATAGCATTTCTGACCCACACGGCCTGTTTTCATACAGTTGTTAATATACACATTATGAAAAGCAGAACTTAGAGCTTTAAACCTAGATTATAAAAAGTGATTAACTCCTGGTTTTACATTTACTATATATGTAGTCTGGTCAGGTCCATAAACTTTTACTTAAGTCGTTCTTAATTAGTGAAATGGTAGAATCAATTAATGGCTTCCCTGTCTCTGTGGGTGGTTGTGCTGTCTGAGAATACATATGGGAAAACATATTTAAAACATGATTTCCATTATTATTACTCTATCTGTCTGGCATGTAATAGAAAAGTTTGTAAAGAATGTATAAGAAATACACCTAGTCCACAAGGATTCACCTTTAGTAGATATCTTCAAAGAGGATACAAGTTGGTTTCCTCAATAAAGACCAGTGTCACTAACAACTCCAAGGACACAGTGACAGTATTACTTGGAGTGTTTCATAAGACTAGGTTCTTAAAATGATTTACATTTCTTAACTCAGAAATCTTAATTTCCTACCAATTGCTGTTCTAAAACTTTAGTTTCTCTCACACTCCTGGAACACACTTAACTCTCTCACTTTGAGAAAAACTCTAAAAAAAGGAAAGAAAATCTTCATGCTCTTTCTTACCTACCTTCTATCATCTATACTATATCTATACATCCCTAGCAACTTCAATCCTGTCTCTGAGGATAAATGCCCTGTCTCTGTTGCCATGTTAGATACTCCTTTTTTTTTAACTTAAAAAATTTTATTTATTTATTTTAGAGAGAGAGAGAGAGACAGAACAAGTGAGTGGGGGAGGGGGAGACAGAGGAGAAAGAGAATCTCAAGCAAGCTCTACACTTGCAGCACACAGCCCAGTGCAGGGCTCAAACCCATGAACCATCAGAACATGACCTTAGCCGAAACCAAGAGTCGGAAGCTTAACCAACTGAGCCACCCAGGTGCCCCCAGATATTCCTTGTATAATTCTTTCCCTCTTCATCCAGAACTTTATGCCATAAGTCACCCCCTATATTATCTTATCTATAGTCATTCTTTTGCCACAAGATTCTTCCCAATTTACAAACATGCCTGCATCTTCTCAAACATAATTGTCTTCAAAATTTTTTTGGAAAAATTTTACTTGGTTAAGAAAAAAACAATGATTAAACCATATTTAAAGGGCCAGCTGGGTGGCTCAGTCAGTTAAGTGTCTGACTTTAGCTCATAATCTCATGGTTCATAAGTTTGACCCCTGAATCAAGCTCCATGTTGACAGTGCAGAGCCTGCTTGGGATCCTCTCTCTCTCCCTCTCTGCCTTTTTCCTGTGTATTTCTCTTTCTCTCAAAATAAATAAACTTAAAAAAACATAGAAAGAAAGAAAACCAGTAGTGGGATAGTTTAAATCAGAAAGAGGGTGAGCTAGAAATGAATTGTTCAGGGGCACCTGGGCAGCTCAGTCAGTAAAGCATGCAACTCTTGATCTGAAGGTTGTAAGTTTGAGCCCCACTTTGGGTGTAGAGATTACTTTAAAAAAATAAAAAAATAAAAAGAAAGAAATGGGGCGCCTGGGTGGCTCAGTCGGTTAAACCTCCGGCTTCAGCTCAGGTCAGATCTCACGTTCGTGGGTTCGAGCCCCGCGTCAGGCTCTGTGCTGACAGCTAGCTCAGAGCCTGGAGCCTGCTTCCGGTTCTGTATCTCCCTCTCTCTCTGACCCTCCCCCTCTCATACTCTGTCTCTCTCTGTATCAAAAATAAATAAAACATTAAAAAACATTTTTTAAAGAAAGAAATGAGTTGTTCAGTTTGAATATTTTTATAGTAATCAAGATAAGAAATAGCCGTGACCTGAGCTAGAGTGGTGCCATGAGGATGAAAGGAGGGAATAAAAGAAAATTACGTAATTAGGAACACATGTGTGGCTCAGTCAGTTAAGCATCCAACTTCAGCTCAGGTCATGATCTTGCAGTTCATGAGTTTGAGTCCCATGTTGGGCTCTGTGCTGAGAGCTCAGAGCCTAGAGCCTGCTTCAGATTCTGTGTCTCCCTCTTTCTCTTTTGTCCCTCCCCTGCTCATGCACGTGCTCTCTCTCTCTCTCTCAAAAATAAACATTAAAAAAAAAATGTAATTACAACTGATCAACCTTGGCAAGTGAATGAATGTGGAACAGAAGGATGGAACACTAAAATGGAATAGTTTTCAAGCAGACTTCTATAGCTATGCATAACAAAGAATACAGACTTTATAGAATTAGTTCAGGGAAGTCACTAAATAAACAAATAGTAAAGAGCTCTGGTGGGGAAGGCTGATTTTCAGAGTTGCCACATTATATTAAATTGTGCACTTTTCACCAAAAATTACAAGACATGCAAAGAAAGAAGAATTATACCCCCCCCCACACAAAGCAGTCAAGAAAAACTTTCCCTGAGGAAGTCCAGACATTGCACTAGACAGACTTTAAATCAGCTCACAAAAATGCTCAAAGAATTAAAGAAAACCATGAACTAAAAAACTAAAAGGAAGTATGAGAATGATATCCTACTAAATGGAGAATATTGATGAGGGGATAGAAATTTAATACACATAATCTCTCTCTCTCTCTCTCTCTCTCTCTCTCTCTCTCTCTCTCTCTCTCTCACACACACAC
>NC_043713.1:67896326-67920540 GCF_006229205.1 Suricata suricatta
AAGTCACTAAACAGAACCTCAGAGGACTGTGGTACACTTTAAGTGTACCAATATAGACACAACGGGAGTCCCATAAGGGGAAGAAAAAAAGAAAAGAAATATTCAAAGAAATAATGGCTGAAAACATCTCAAATTTAATGAAAAACATTAATCTACACATCTCAGAAGTTGAATACACTACAAATTGAATAATACAAAAGAGATCTACACTGAGACACATCATAATCAAACGACTGATAGTCAAAGACAAAGAGAAAATGTTGAAAGCAACAAGAGAGAAACAAATCATCACATACAAGGTATCCTGAATAAGGGAAATGAATGATTTTTCATGAGAAACTACGTTGACCAAAAGGCAGTGGGATGGTATATTCAAGGTGCTGAAAGAAAGACCATCAAGCCAGAATTTATATCCAGAAAACTATCCTTCAAAAACAAAGGAAAAATTAAGACATTTCCAGATAAACATCTGGAGAGAGAACTAGTCACTATCAAATCTGCTCTACAATAGGGGCACCTGGGTGGCTCAATCAGTTAAGCATCCAACTCTGGATTTCAGCTCAGGTCTTGATCTCACAGTTGGTCAGATTGAGCCTCATGTGCTCACAGCGTGGGGCTTGCTTAGGATTCTCTGTCCCTCTTTCTGCCCCTCCCTGCTTGCATGTGCTCTCTCTCTCTCTCTCTCTCAAAATAAATAAACATTAGCCCAGTTTTAACGTTGGCATAGGATTAGAGTAGACTTTTCTCCAGAGAAGAAATACAAATGGCCAAAAAGCACATTAAAAGATGTTCACCACAATTAGTCATTAAGAAAATGCAAATCAGGGGCGCCTGGGTGGCTCAGTCAGTTGAGCATCCGGCTTCGGCTCAGGTCATGATCTCATGGTTCGTGGGTTTGAGCCCCACATCGGGCTCTGTGCTGACAGCTATCTCAGAGCCTGGAGCCTGCTACCGGTTCTGTGTCTCCCTCTCTTTCTGACCCTCCCCTGCTGGTGCTGTCTCTCTCTGTCTCTCAAAAATAAATAAAAAACATTTAAAAATTTTAAATTTAAAAATTAAAAAAAAAGAAAATGCAAATCAAAACCACAATGATGTATCATTTCATACCCACTAGGATAGTTATTTTTAAAAAGTGGGGTGTGTGTGGAAATGACAAGGTAAGAATGTGAAGAAAATAGAACCCTCATACACTGTTGATGGGAAGGTAAAATCATACAGTTGCTTTGTTAACAGTTTGGCAGTTCCTCAAAAAGTTAAAAACAGAGTTACCATATGATCCAACAATTCCACTCCTAGATGTACACCCAGGAGACATGAAAACATATACCCAATCAAAAACTTGTACACTGGGGCACCTGGGTGGCTCTGTCAGTTAAGCATCCAACTCTTGATTTTGGCTTAGATCAGGATCTCATGGTCCTTGAGTTTGAGCACAGCAGGTTCTGTGCTGACCTGCTTGGGACTTCCTCTCTCTACTCCTTTCCCATACTTGCTCTTTCTCTCTAAATAAATAAATAATCTTAAAAAAGAAAAAAACTTCTACACAAATGTTCATAACAGGGTTATTCTTACTTATTTCAAATTGAAGTATAGTTGACATATTATATTTAGTTTCAGGTATATAATATAGTGATTCAACATTTAGATACACTACAAAATGCTCACTATGGTAAGTGTAATACCATTTGTCACCAAAGTTATAATATTATTGACTATACTCCCAATGCTGTACTTCACATCCCTATTACATATTTATTACTAGAAGTTTGTACCTCTTAATCCTCTTTACTGATTTCACGTCACCCATTCCCAACTCCCCTCCACTCTGGCAACCACCAATTTGTTCTCTAAATTTGTGAGTCTGCTTCTGTTTTGGTTTATTGGCTCATTTTTGTTTTTTAAATTCTACATATAAATGCAACCACACAGTATTTGCCTTTCTCTGATTTATTTCACTTGGCATAATACACTCTAGAGCCATACACATTGCAAATGGTAAGATTTTCCTCTTCTGATAGATGAGAGGGGAAGATGGTTGTAGGCCTCCCTCACGCCCAAAATACAATTAGATAACTATGAAATATCCAAAATACTCCAGAAATTGATCTGAAGACTGGCAAAACTCCATAACTAAAGGCAGAGAAGAGGTCATATCAAAGAAAGAAAGTGCAGGGATGTGGCTGGGGTGAGAAATGGATTGTGGCCATTGCAGTGGAGAGGAGCTATGTGGTCAGTGAGAAGGGTAAGAGACAGATTAGCACACAGGGGAGTACACAGGGAAAACAAATCCCCACAGCAATTGGCTTTGAAAGCAAGAGAGCTCAAATTTCATGAGTTCTTGCAACTAGCAGGGCTTAAAGCTTGCATTTTTTTAATGTTTATTCATTTTTGAGCAGGGAAGGGACAGAGAGAGAGAGGGAGGCAGAAATTCCAAAGCAGGCCCCAGGCTATGAGCTGTCAACATAGAGCCCGACACGGGGCTTGAACTCATGAACCTTGAGATGATGATCTGAGCTGAAATTGTATGCTCAACTGACTGAGCCACCGAGGTGCCCCACCCCAAAGCCTGGTGTTTTAAAGGTCAGTGTGCTTGACTCTGGGAGAGCTTGGAGGACACTGGGGCTGCTCTTGGAGAAAGGCAGGGCAAACAGCCCAAAGACATACAGCATGGAAACAGTGATCTGAAGAGCACCTAGGGCACAGAGAAGGGATAGTTGCCCATCTCAGAGTGTGTCCCAGAGGGGCAGCATTCACACAGAGATCCCTTCAGGAACAAAGGAACTGGCGGCTGACATTTCCCTCCCCCACCCCTCAGCATAAGCACAGGCCCACATGCAGGAATCAGCACAGCATAGACATGCCCTGCTTACCTTGCTTCCATCAAACCCTGCATCCCCCATGCTCCAGAAGCATCACATTTCCCAGTCACACTTACCTCAGTCCCAGGGCAGCAGGTTCCTTGCCCAAGAAGACCAGCCCAAACCCCTACCATCACGTCTTCCCACTGAAGTTTGTGAGGCCTTGGTTCCAGTGGCGGCAGTGTCAGATCTCATTTTACAAGCAGACTAGAGCATGCCTAGTAAAAAATGCACCACATTCAGTCCAGGGACCAAACACTTCCTACAACAGGAAGAGAGAGCCTCTGCAGATGACTAGACTGAAGGATAAAGCAGACAGGACACAACAGCAGAGTGCATGTGGCACACATTGGAGACACTTCCAGAAATGCCAAGTGCTGGGGAAGAGGGTGCACTACACTGCAGGACCTCTTCTTCATAAACCCATTAATCTCAAGAACAGGAAATGTAACTGACTTTCCTAACATACAGAAACAGGCACAAAGACTTAGACAAAATGAGAAGACAGAAGAATTTGTCCCAAATGAAACAGACAAGGCCATGGCCAGAGATCTAAGTGAAACAGATAGAAGTAACATGCCTAATGGAAAATTTAAAGCAATGATCATAAGGATACTCACTGGACTAAAGAATGAAAAATAATCAATGAGATTATTAACACAGAGATAAGGACTAACACAGCAGAGATAAAGGGCTCAATAAACAAAATGAGAAGCATGCTTAATTGAATGACTAGCCAGCTGGAAGAAGCAGTGGAACAAATTAATGATCTAGAAGACACAGTAATGGAAAGTAATCAAGCTAAACAAAAGAGAGATAAAAGAACTATATAAAAATGAGAATAGACTTAGGGAACTCAGTGACTCCATCAAACATACTAACATTCAAATGACAGGAGTCCCAGAAGAAAAAGAGAAAGAAAAGGGGGTAGAAAATTTATTTGAGGAAATAACTGAAAACTTCCCTAATCTGGGGAAGGAAACAGATATCCAGATCCAGGAAGCACAGAGAGCCATCAACAAAATCAACAAAAGCAGATCCACACCAAGACATAAAGTAATTAAAATTAAAATTAGAGCAAAAATGTTAAAAGCAGCAAGACCAAAGAAGACAGTTACATACACAGGAATCCTCATAAGGTTATCAGATTTTTCAGCAGAAACTTTCCAAGGCAGAAAGGAGTGGCAAGATATATTCAAAGCACTGAATGGGAAAAACCTGCAGCCAAGAATACTCTATCCAAAAAGGCTATCATTTAGAATAGAGAGTTTCCCAAACAAAAACTAAAGGAGTTCATGACCATTAAACCAGCCCTAAAAGAAATATTAAAGGGGACTCTTCAAGTGGCACCTGGTTGCTCAATCCATTCAGAGTTCAACTCTTGAATTTAGCTCAGGTCATGATCCCAGGTTGTGGAACTGAGCCCTGTGTTGGGCTCCACACCAAGCATGAAGTCTGCTTAAGATTCTCTCTCTTTCCCTCTACCCCCCCTTCCCTCTGTCCCTCTCTCAAAAATAAAAATTTTTAAAAATTCTAAAAAAGGGGGAACTCTTTGAGCAGAAAGATCAAAAGACAATATGAAGATAGGAAACACAAAAGCAGTAAAAATAAATATTTCTGCAAAAAAAAAATCACTAAAGGAACTCATAAAATGAAACGATGTAAGGGGTGCCTGGGTGGCTCAGTTGGTTAAGCATCCAACTTTGGCTCAGGTAATAATCTCATGGTTGGTGAGTTAGAGCCCCACATAGGCCTCTATGCTGACAACTCAGAGCCTGGAGCCTGCTTTAGATTCTGTGTCTCCCTCTCTCTGCCCCTCCTCTGCTTGTGCCCTGTCTCTTTCTAAAACATAAACATTAAAAAAATTGTTTTAATTTTTTAAAAAGCTATAAAATATGACACAATACATCTAAAGTGTGGGGAGGACAGGAGTGAAGAATAGGTTCAAATTTAAAGGACCATCAACTTAATATAAATTGCCATATGCTGAAGACATTATATAAAACCTAACGGTAACTGCAAATCAAAAACCACTAATAAATCTGCAAAGAATGAAGAGAAAGAAATCCAAATATTTTACTAAAGAAAACCAGCACACAATGAAAGAGGAAAGACAAGGAAGGATCAGAGAAAATCTTTAGAAACAACAACAAAACAAGTAATAAAATGGCAATAAATACATATCTAGCAATAATTACTCTGAATGTAAAATGCTCCAATCAAAAGACATAGAGTGACAGAATGGATTAAAAAAGCAAGACCCATCTATATGCTACCTACAAGAGACTCACTGTAAAACTAAAGACACCTGCAAACTGAAAGTGAGGCGATGGAGAAACATTTATCATGCAAATGTATGTCAAAAGAAAGCCAGAGTAGCAATACTTATATTGCACAAAACAGACTTTAAAACAAAAACTCTA
Source organism: Suricata suricatta (assembly GCF_006229205.1). Lineage (NCBI taxonomy): Eukaryota > Metazoa > Chordata > Mammalia > Carnivora > Herpestidae > Suricata > Suricata suricatta. The sequence continues at coordinate 67,901,608 of NC_043713.1, forward strand.
ACAAGAGATGAAGAAAGACACTACATCATAATAGAGAAGACAATCCAACAAGCAGATACAATTGTAATTATACACCCAATATGGGAGTACCCAAATATATAAAACAGTTAATAACAAACATAAAGAAACTAACTGATAAAAATACAATAATAGTAAGGGAGTTTAATACCCCCACTTACAGCAATAGACAGATTATGTAAACAGAAAATCAACACAGAAACAATGGCTTTGAATGACACACTGGACCAGACTGATTTAACAGCTATATACAGAATATTCCATCCTAAAACAGCAAAATACACATTCTTTTCAAGTGCATACGAAACAATCTCTCAATTAAAAAGATTGAAGTAATACCATTAATCTTTTCTGACCACTATACTATTAAAGTAGAAGTCAATCACAAGAAAAAATCTGGAAAGACCACAAATACATGGAGGTTAAATAATATGCTACGAAACAAAAGAATGGGTGACCCAGGAAATAAGAGAAGAAATTTAAAAAATACATGTAAATAAATGAAAATGAAAACACAACGGTTCAAAATCTTAGTGACACAATAAAACTGGATCTAAGAGGGAAGTTTATAACAATACAGGCTTAACTCAAGAAGCAAGAAAAACTCCAAATAACCTAACCTTATACCTAAAGGAGTTAGAAAAAGAATGACAAACAAAACTTAAAATCAAAAGAAGGAAGGAAAAAAATAAAGATTCGAACAGAAAAAATGATATAGAAACCAAATTAAATAAATTAAATTAAATAAAAGCGAAAACCAATAGAACAGATCAAAGAAACCAGGAGCTGGTTCTCTGGGCAGGGGATCAATAAAATTGATAAATCTCTAACCAGACTTATCAAGAGAAAAAGAGAAAGGATCCAAGTAAATAAAATTGCAAATGAGAGAGAAGAAATATCAACACCCAGAAAATCAAATAAGTATAAAAGAATATTATTTTAAAAAGTATACACCAATAAGCTGGACAACCTAGAAGAAATAAATTGCTAGAAATCTACAGGCTACCAAAACTGAAACAAGAAGAAATAGGAAATTTGAACATACTGACTACCAGCAAAGAAATTGAATCAGTAATCAAAAAATTCCCAACAAATAAAAGTTGAGGGCCAGATGGCTTCAAAGGTGAATTTTACCAAATATTTAAGGAAGAGTTAACCGTATTCTTCCTAAATTATTCTGAAAAATAGAAAAGGAAGGAAGACTTCAAATTCATTCTATGAGGCCAGCATTACCCTGATACCAAAACCAGATAAACACACCACCAAAAAAGAGAATTGTATGCCAATATCTCTTATGAACATATATGCAAAAATTGTCAACAAAATACTAGCAAACTGAATCCAGCAATACATTACAAAAATTATTCACCACAATCAAGTGGGATTTATTCCTGGGTTGCGAGGGTGGTTCAATATTTGCAAATCAATGTGATACATCACATCAAAAAGAAAAAGGATAAGAACCATAGGACTATTTCAATAGATGCAGAAAAAGCATTTAACAAAGTACATAACCCATTCATGATAAAAACCTTCAACAACGTAGATTTAGAGGGAGTATATCTCAACATAGTAAAGGCCATATAAGAAAACCCCACATTTAACATCATCTTTAATAGGAAAAAACTGAGAACCTTTCCTAAGGTGAGGAGCAAGGCAAGGATGTCTACTCTCCCCACTTTTATTCTTTTTTTTTAATGTTTTATTTATTTTTGAGAGACAGAGAGAGAGACACTGTGAGCAGGGGAGGTTCAGAGAGAGTGGGAGACACAGAATCCGAAGACAGGCTGCAGGCTCCGAGCTGTCAGCACAGAGCCCAGCGCGGGCTCTCGAGACCATGACCGGAGCTGAAGCCAGACGCTCAACCAACTGAGCCATCCAGATGCCCCTCACCACTTTTATTCAACACAGTGCTGGAAGTACTATGCAATCAGATAACAAAAAGAAATAAAAGGCATCCAAATCGATAAGAAAGAAAACGTTCACTATTTGCAGATGACATGATACTCTACATAAAAAACCCTGGGTGGTTCACTTGGTAAAGTGTCCAACTCTTGATTTCGGTTCAGGTCATGATCTCACAATTTGTGAGATCAAACCCCACATCGGATTCTGTGCTGACAGCATGGAGCCTGCTTGGGATTCTGTCTCTCCCTCTCTCGCTGCCCGCCTCCCTACTACTGCAACCCACCCCCCCGCAAATAAATAAATAAACATTAAGAAAAAGAAAAGAAAACCCTAAAGACTCCACCAAAAAACTACTAGAACTGACAAACGTATACAGTAAAACCACAGGATACAAAACAATGTATAGATATCTACTGTATTTCTAGTCACCAATGAAGCAGCAGAAAACAAATTTAAGGAATCAATCTCATTTACAATTGCACCAAAAATAATAAGTTACATAGGAATAAACCTAACCAAAGTGGTTAAAGATCTGTACTCTGGAAACTATAAAACACTGATAAAAGAGATTGAAGACAACACAAAGAAATGGAAAGATAGTCCATGCTCATGGATTAGAAGAAAAATATTGTTAAAATGTCTATACTACCTAAAGCAATCTACACATTTAATGCAATCCTTATCAAAATACCAATAGCATTTTTCATAGAACTAAAATAAACATTTCTCAAATTTTTATGAAACCACAAGGACCCCAAGTAGCCAAAACAATCTTTAAAAAGAAAAGTAAAGCTGAAGGCATCACAATTCTAGATTTCATGTTATATTACAAAGCTGTATAGTCGAAAGAGTATGGACCTGGCTTAGAAACAGACACACAGATCAATGGAACAGAATAGAAAATCCAGAAATAAACCCACAATTATATAGTCAATTAATCTTCAACAAAGCAGGAAAGAATATCCAATGGGAAAAAGACAGTCTCATTAACAAATGGTTTTGGGGAAAACTAGACAGCAACATGGAAAAGAATGAAACTGGACCACTTTCTTACACTATACACAAAAGTAAATTTGAAATGGATTAAAGACCAAATGCAAGGCCTGAAATCATAAAAATCCTAGAAAAGAGCACAGGCAATAATTTCTGTGACATCAACTGTAGCAACTTGCAAGAGTCCAGCTTCAGCAGGTCCAGGTCTCCCTAAAGGATGGACGGTGTTGGCGAAAAGGGGAGGGATGAGAGAGCCACAAGTTTCTTTCTGATTACCAGGCAGGCATCTCTGCACTGAGCTGAGAGTCACTTTATTTATGGTAAAAAATGTATGGGGTTCAGCACAGAAGTGGCATTTGCCTTAGATGATGATTTCTGATGACAATTCCTTTGGCATGTAAAAATTTCCCAGAACATAAATTGGTAGAAGACTCATGCATAATCTTTATCAACAGTGATTGATGTAGGTGATTTAGATGCTTATCATATGGGGAAGGAAGGTATCTTCAGCATTCAAATACCAGACAATGTTTTTAGCATAGCAAAGGCAAAAGTTAGTTCTTTGTGAGCAGGGGTCAACAGCCTATTTTCTTGAGGGGAAGTAAAACAGGTTTCTCAGGAAATGCAATATTTGCTCCTATAATCACAAAAGAAGAAATTCCTATAATAAGTTCCTTCACAAGGTGCAATCAGCACATTTTTGAATAAAGGGACAAGTCACTCCCAATACCAATCAGCAAGGTGTCTTGGGGGTCGGTGCTCAAGAAATAATTGAGTGGGGGGTAGACATTAGTCACCATCTGATGGCAGGAGGCCATGCAAAACCCACCTTAACCTCACAAGGAGTATTCTCAAATTAGTGAGTTCAGATATGGCTCCCAACAGCAATTTTTTTTTCTAGCTAGGTCTCCTGAAACAAGGGAAACAAAAGCAAAAAAGCAAAAAATATTGGGACTACATCAAAATAAACAGCTTCTGCACAAGAAACAATCAACGAAACCAAAGACAACCCATGGTATAGGAGAATCTATTTGCAAATGACATATCTGATAAAGGGCTAGACTCCAAAATATATAAAGAACTTAAGAAAACTCAACACCCCAAAACCAAATAATCCAATTAAAAAATGGGCAGAAGACATGAGCAAACATTTGCCCAGAGAAGACATCCAGAGAGCTAACAGACACATGAAAAGATGTTAATCATCACTTACACAGGGAATTGCAAATCAAAACTACAATGAGATAGCACCTCACACCTGTCAGAATGACTAAAAACAACAACAAAAGTTGACAACGATGTAGAGAAAAGGGAACCCTTTTGCACTCTAGGTGGGAATGCAAATTGGTGCTGGCACTGTGGAAAACAGTATGGAAGTTTCTCAAAAAGTTAAAAATACAGGCGCCTGGCTCGCTCCATGCATAGAGCATGCAAGTCTTGATCTCAGGGTTGTAAGCGCAAGCCCCATATTGGGTGTAGAGATTACTTAAAATCTTTAAAAAAAAAAAAAGTTAAAAATAGAACTATCCTATGATCCAGCAATCACACTACTGAGTATTTATCCAAAGAATACAAAAACACTAACTCAAAGGGATACATACATGCACTTCTATGTTTACTGCAGCATTATTTACAATAGCCAAACTATGGAAGCAGCCCGTGTCCATTGATAGATGAACAGATAAAGACGATGTGGTGTATGTGTACACGTGTACTCACACACACACACACACACACACACACACACACACACACTGGAATATTATTCAATCATAAAAAAAAGAGTAATAATTTGCCATTTGCAAACAACATGGACGGACCTAGAGAGTATAATGCTAAATGAAATAAGTCAGATAGATGAATAGCATGATTTCACTCATCTGTGGAATTTAAGAAACAAAACAAAGGAGCAAAGGCAGGGAAGAGAGGCAAGTCAAAAAACAGACTCTTAACTATAGAGAACTGATATTTACCAGAAGGAAGGTGGGGGGAGGGTGGGTGAAATAGGTGGTGGGATTAAGGAGTATGCTTGTCGTGAGAAGAACTGGATGATTAAAATTAAGACTTAAGGGCCCCTGGGTGGCTCAGTTGGTTAAGCCTCCAACTTCGGCTCAGGTCAGATCTCACGTTTGTGGGTTCGAGTCCCGCGTCAGGCTCTGTGCTGACAGCTAGCTCAGAGCCTGGAGCCTGCTTCTGGTTCTGTGTCTCCTTCTCACTCTGCCCCTCCCCCTCTCATGCTCTGTCTCTCTCTGTATCAAAAATAAATAAAACGTTAAAAAATTAAAAAAAAATAAAATTAAGACTTAAAAATTTTTTTTTGGCTTGGAGAGCATAGCAGGAGAGAGAGAAAGGGGGGGAACAGAGGATCTGAATCAGGCTCTGTGCTGACAGGGTGACAGCAGTGAGCCTGATATGGGGCTCAAACTCACAAACCAGGAGATCATGATCTGAGCCGAAGTTGGATACTCAACTGACTGAGGCACCCAGGTGCCCTGATTAAAATAAAGACTTAAAAAATTTTTTTAAATTATTTTCTCCAATTTTTCACCAGCACTTGTTATTTGTCTTTTTGATACTAGCCATTCCAGCCCATGTGAGGTGATATCTCATTGTGGTTTTGATTTACATTTCCCTGATGATTGGAGATGTTGAGCATTTTTTCATGTCTCTTGGCCACCTCTATATTTTACTTGGAAAATGCATATTCAGGAGGATTTTTTTTAATTTCTTTTTTTATTTTAGGTAGGTTTCATGCCCAACATGAGGCTCTAACTCATGACCCTGAGCTCAAAAATCACATGCTCTAGGGGTGCCTGGGTGGCTCAGTTGTCTAAGCATTCATCCAACTTAGGCTCAAGTCATCATCTCAAGGTTCATGAGTTTGAGCCCCGTGTCAGGTTCTGTGCTGAGAGCTCAGAGCCTGGAGCCTGCTTCAGATTCTGTGTGTGTGTGTCTCTCCCTCTGCCCCTCCCTGACCTACACTGTGTCTCTCTCAAAAACATATAAACGTTAAACAAAACAAGACAGAGTCACATGCTTTACTGACTGAGCCAGTGAGGCACCCCAGTAAGATTATTCTTAATAGCCAAAAAGTGAAAACAAGCCAATGTCCGTCAACTGATAAATGGAAAAACAAAATGTGGCATATCTATACAATGGAATATTGTTCAGCCATAAAAAGAAATGAAATACTGACATGATACATGCTATATAACATGAGTATCACACTTTAATTTTTATACTAAATGAAAGAAGCCAGACACAAAAAGCTATATATTATATGATTCCATTTATATGAAATATCTAGAACAGTCAAATCCATAGAGGCAAAAATGTAGATTAATGGTTGATAGGGGTTAGGGGAGAAAGAAATGAGGAGCCACTGCTAAGCAGGGATTTCTTTTTGAAGTGATAAAAATGTTCTGAAATTAGTGGTGATTATACCACTTTATATAAATATACTAAAAACCATTGATTTGTGCACTTTAAAGTGGTGAATTTTATATATATTTAAATAAAAGGTACATTTCTTTTTGTTTTATTTTTAATGTTTTTAATGTTTATTTATTTTTGAAAAAGAGAGAGAGAGACAAAGTGTCAGCAGGGGAGGGGCAGAGTGAGAGGGAGACACAGAATCTGAAGCAGGCTTCAGGCTCTGAGCTGTCAGCACAGAGCTTGACGCGGAGCTTGAACCCACAAACCATGAGATCATGACCTGAACCAAAGTTGGGATGCTTAAGCAACTAAGCCACCCAGGTGCCCCCCCCTTTTTTTTAATTTACTTTTTGAGAAAGATACAAAGAGCAAGGAGGGGAGGGGCAGAGAGAGAAGGGGACAGAATCACAAGCAGGCTCCATGCTGTTAGGGCAGAGCCCGATGCAGGACTGTAATTCACAAACTATGTGATCATGACCCGAGCCAAAACCAAGAGTCAGACGCTTAACTGACTGAGTTACCCAGCTGTCCCAATAAAAGGTATATTTTAAAGAGAGAGTGGTTTTCTGTGCATACACTATACTTGAAAAAAAGTAACAAAAAAAGATTTCAAATTAGGATAAATGGAAAAGTAATACTAACAACAAACATAGGAAATTTGCAATGCACCTTTTCAAAGATCAACTCCATTAAGCATAATTTGAACACATTCAGTTCATCACTGGGATATTTGGGATTCTTCCAACTATCTATGCATTCATTGAATGTGTACTGATTGAGTATGCCCAATGTCTAGCTACTCTTCAACAAATAAAGGGGGATGGATGTCCACAGATGATTGATAAGTTCATATTTTGAATTCTCCCAATGCCTCTTACTACAGTAAATCCTTCTGTGCTGTAAACTAATGTGACCAAGATTAACGTGGCCCCTGGTGTATTTGAAAATATGGCTTCCACATGAATCTAACTTTCTGGGAATTTTCTTAGGTGTAAGTCACAGAAAATCTCTGGATGAGGTCTTCTTGAAATTCTTTCTCCCTTCCATTCTTTTTTTTGATAAAATTTTTTCTTATGTTCTTTATTTACTTTTAAGAGACAGAGAAAAACAGTGGGAATAGAGGAGGGTCAGAGAGAGAGGGAGACACAGAATGTGAAGCAGGCTCCAGGCTCTGAGCTAGCTGTCAGCATAGAGCCCAACGCGGGGCTTGAACCCACGAACTGTGAGATCATGACCTGAGCCGAAGCTTAACCAACTGAGCCACCCAGGTGCCCCTCTCCCTTCCATGCTTAAAAGCTAAGTACATATGTAATTTTCTTGTTAATGTCTTACTTTCCAGTTGTTAAATCTTTCTCTTGGCAGAAAGAAATTGCTTTTTGTTTGTTTGTTTAATGAGAAGAGATGTTAGAAAAGCTTGCATTGGGGGCACCTGGCTCGCTCAGTCAGTAGAACATGTGATTCTTTTTCTTCTTCTTCGTCTTAGGACCATGTGACTCTTGAGCTCTGGGTCATTAGTTTGAACCGTATGCTGGGTGTAGGGATTACTTAAAAAAAAAACGGGTAAGTAAAGGGACAATAATTTAAAAAAGAAAAAAGAAAGAAAATCCTGCCTCAAATGTCTTATATTTGCATAAGATTCAGGTATTCTGAATCTTAAATTAAGAACTATCTCAACCAGAGGTCATTGATATACACTTATCACTGAGTTAGTATGAATTAAAGAAGAAAAAAAGCCTCTCATAGGGCTGAGGCTGCACCATGGTCTCACAGGAGTTCTAGAGCATTTTTGTGGTAACTGTCACTTTCAAAGCATTAAAATGCGTAAGAAAAAAAGGGCTTCAAAATACAGGCTGTCAGTACTGTGTTAAATTTTGCACATCACCTCATTTCAGATCTCTATGCAGAAGTACCAAGTAGCAAGAATGAAAAACGAGTTTAAAATCTATTTCATTTGCAATCTTTCCTATCAAATGTAAACATTAGGAGGCATAACATCATTTTACATGTCACCAAAACACGTCAGCAGAAAAGAGAATCAAGTAGCCAAACAACATTTTTATTATGTTTCAGAATTATTACCTTCCTTGACATCATTTCTTAGGGCACTCAAGCAGGCAGCAACTTGTCCCTTATAGTCTCTGTCATTTCCTGTTCCAATTCGTTAACGCTAGGTTTTCCCCAGAAACATACAACCCACATGGAGATTCTTCTGCCAGTCAGAAAAGATCAATTCAAAGGATGTAGAAACCAATATGCAACTGTGAATGGCAATTAAGGCCATGATAAATTGTCACCTACACTTGGAATTATATTTCCTAAGTTGCCAGGGTATGGGCAGAAGCAGCAGAAGCTTATCATAAGACCTTAGTTGGACTTATTTCATGTTGACTAGCTTCTCTCCGACTGCCAAAGAATGGATCAAGTTCAAAAGCTAAAACAAGTTAGGAATCTTTTCTCTTTGCCTTTCTCTCTAAACATTACCCTAAGTAAGTTAGGCAATATAGCTAGTTAACACACAAAGGTCTGATTCAAAACTTACAGTTCTCGGGTGCCTAGGTAGCTCAGTCGCTTAAGCGTCCAACTTCAGCTCAGGTCGTGATCCTGTGTTTCAGGAGTTTGAGCCCTGTGTCAGGCTCGGAATCTACTTCAGATTCTGTGTCTCCCTCTCTCTCTGCCCTTCCCCTGCTCGTGCTCTGTCTCTCTCTCTCAATAATAAATTAAAAACATTAAAAAAACTAAAAAAAGAAAACTTCAGTTCTCTAAATCATTTTGTCTCTCTTCTAAGTGATACTTAAAATTCTGGGACTCCAGAGTCACATATTTATAAACACCATGACAATAAATAAATAAATACTTAAAAAATCTCATGGCTACTGTATGGCCCAATGGAGACCAGAGGCATTTGGGATTTTTAAGGTAACATTTAGCTTTCAGAAGCATGCTGCTACCAGGAATGGAAAGAAAGGATCTTACACCTCCTTTTCTTTCCTAGTTCTAAAGTGGTGGGCAAAATGTCTGCTTTTATTGGTTTGAAGTTGTCTAACCATTGCCAAAGAATGAGCAAAGGAAATTTATATACACATGTTCTCTTCCTAAAATGCTACCTTCTTTGTGAAGCTGTCTTGATTCATTATTTAGAATGCATAGCTTCCTTCTCTCCATTCTATCTTATACTTTATACTTCCATTAATATTTGCATTAATATTTTCTATGTGAGTAATGTGTTTACAGGTATTCTCTTACTAAACCCACAGCTGTGAACCCACAGCTCATAGACCAAATTATTACCTCTCTGGTCCCCACAATGCCAAGCAGAGTGCTTTATAAATGGCAGGTATAAAATAAATGCTTGATGAATGAATGCATACGGTGGTGTTAGCTTTATGAAGATTGGAAGTTATGATTTTAAGAGTTCTAATAAAAGTCGAAAGTAAAGAGGATAAAGAAACCACCCTTCACACTTAGTTTCTCCTTCCATCCCAATTTCTTTTCTCAGTATTTGGTATCATGGTTATGTACACTGAAGAGGAAAATGCATCTAAAGATGTTCTCTTGAAAATATATTTTATATTCAATGTCTATTTTTGACAACCTTCATGTAAACCATCTTTCGGAGAAGACTTCCAAGCTTAAACTGAACTTGATGGAGTTCCAATCAGTCAGACATTTAAGTGGTATCTACTCCTTCTAGACTAAAAGTGCTATCAGATGTCTCAGAAAACAACTCCAAAATCCTAACAGCTGAGATGCCACAAGACTCTACTATCCAGGTGCTGCCTATATAAGATAATCAAGAAGAGAAAAAGGAACCCTGTATTTAACTGGAAAGGAAAAAATGGTCTTTAGCTCACAAAAAACAAGGGTCTAACCAGAGATTGATTAATGAAGAGTGACAACTGTTTCAGGAACACAGGATAAAACGAACACACGTGTCTAAAGAGTGATAGGCAATGAAAGTCATCTCAAATAAGATTCCCCTTCTTCACCTTATTTTAATTTGTCTCACATGTTATTTTTCTACTGGATCTAGGGTTTAGCCAAACGTTAACTGGTTATTTGGAAATTTGTACACAATGGTCAATTTCTCCCAAAATGTACATTTTTCCTTCCAAAATAAACAAGGAACCTCGCTCTGACGGGGACAATTTCCAATCTCTAATCACTGAAAGGTACAAGAGAAGATAGGTAATTGTTTGAATATCATACAACACTTTTGAGCTCATTAGGCCATTATCCCTAGGGTAGATTAATCAGAAGATGAAGAGTACAAGCTCAAAAGCTTTTAGTTGACAAGAAGCAGGTCTTTGGCTTGGAATTTTCATGTTTGATCTCTAAGTCATTTTCACAGAAAAGGAATAAGAAACTCGACTGGCTGGAGATTAGAAAAGAGACTTGAAAGAAAGGTGTGAGACTTGTGACTTGGTCTCTTAACAAGCTTGAGGACTTTGCACAAATAACTTAAGCTCTCATCTGGTCAAGTCCTTTCCTTCTTTTCATTTTCCTTTCCTATTTCTCTCTCTCTCTCTCCTTTTTTTTTTTTTTTTTTTGAGAGAGAAAGAGAGCACTTGTGGTGGGAGGGGAAGTGGGAGGGAGAGGGAGAATCTCTGCACTGAGCATGGAGCCTGACATGGGGCTCGATCCCACGACCCTGGGATCACAAGCTGAAATCAAGTCAAGGCTCAACTGACTGAGCCAACCAGACGCCGCTAAACTGATAATCTCGAAAGCCCTGGTGGTACTATCAATTTTTAACTGTCTAGTATTATTCCTTAAAGTCATAGATTGGTTCATTCAACCATATGAATACCTTCAATTAACTTAATAAAGGATAGTTTCTGCCCTCAATGAGTGGATAAGTCAGGGGGAAAAGTGAAGACTTTACTAATAGCTTCTAGGTGCTCCTTCTTCCATTCAGGTTCTAAACAAAGGTCACAAGAAACCCAGCAGGGAATGAGAATGGAAAGGAGTAGGAGAAACTCCACAGAAGTACTAAGGAAGAAGAGAGGATTATTTATTGTTCCCATCCACCAATGTTTATTGAGTGATCACTGTGTACCAGGCACTGGGCTGGTCACTAGAGATCCAAGAGTGACCCAGATGGATGCGGCTTCTACTACGGTTTACTGTATTCTAGGTGGTGAAGAAAAACAGATTAACAAATAAATGAAATCCATATTGTGATAGATTTGGGGAAGGAAACAGTAGTAATGAGAGGTAGTAATTGTGTTTATGTGCTGTATGGGGAGGGATAAACTTTCATGAGCGTAGAGTAGAGGGCAAAGGCTCTTTGCAGATAGTTAGCAAAGCTGAGACTTGAGGGCAGATGATCCCCCCAGAGGGAAGCTGGTAAATACTGACTGATGCCTGAAAGAGCTGGAGCAGAGAGACCATCTGTCAGGCTGGAGCTTAAAGAGCAATTACTTCTGTAAAGTTTAGGATTAAATTAGTTGATCTCAACCAAGGGCGATTTTGCCTCAGGGGACATTTGACTACATCTGGAGAAACTTGGGGTGGTCAAATTTGGCAGAGAGGTTGAGAAAACCTGCACTTGGGACACCTGGGTGGCTCAATCGGTTTAACCGTGGACTCTGAATTTCAGTTCAGGTCATGCTCTCATGGTCATGGGTCCAGCTCTGCCTTGAACCTGAAGCCTACTTGGGATTCTCTCTCTCCCTCTCTCCCCTGCTCGCACATGCTCTTTCTCTGAAAACAAACAAACAAACAAACAAACAAAAAACCCTACACTAAAGAACTATTTTAGCCCAAATTATGGCTTAATCATTATGTTATAAACTCATGTTTTTACCAGATGGGATCTTTTTTCCCTCACTGAAGAAACAAAGTAAAAACAGGTTCCAAGTGCCGCCAGGCTTCCTTTATCCACTTTCTAAGAAATCCCATTGCAGAGGTTCAAAGGACCTCACGAACCTTAGAAAAGCTCCACAAGGTACTGAATGAATATGTCCCTGTACGTGAGAGAAAGGATCTGAGGAGACCCACACCCGACTGCTTACAGGGATCACCTGGCTTAGGTTTCATTTGCGTAATTACAAATCGACGTTCAAAATAACTCGAAGTTGGGTCTATGTTAGGCAAGAAGTGAGATACCCTCAAGGATTAAAACGTCTGTCTCTAGATTTCTAGCTCCCGATTCCGCGTTGACACCAGTCCCCCCAGGCTCTAGATGCTTCTTCATCCCGCTCTGCACTGGCCTCACGGCTCTCTGGCCGTCCCCCGCCCCCCATCCCCGCCAGTCCCGGTCCCAGGCCTGCAGTAACCCTGCGGTCCTCCAGGCTTTACCCCAGCACCGCCCGCGTCGACCTCCCGCCGTCGCCTCACCTGGGCCGGCAGGCTTCTCCTCAGCAAGCCCCGCGGCAGGCTGTCCTCGACGTACAGGCTGCACAAGCTAAGCTGAGTGGTCCTGAGAGGAAGGCCCCGTCGGGGTTCGTGTGCGGCGCCGCGAACCAGGCACGGGTCCCTCAGACCCGGGAGCGCATGGCAAGCCCTTGGAAGGGCGAGAAGCTAGCAGGAGAGACGCGGCGCCGGCGCCCGGAGGGCAAGTGGCCGGGAACCCAGAGCTAGGAGGCCTTGCGCGAACACGCTGGCGCTGAGGGGACGGGGACCGCCAGGGGGCCGTTAGCGGCCTCTGGCACTTTTTTGCATATTCATGAAGGCGGAGGAGGTGGGCCGCCCGGGCTAGCCCTGGAGAGCTTGTGAATTATTCATGAGGAAGCGTCTTGCCCCGCCCAGAAAGGGGTCGTTGACTATTCATGAGCCCGAGAGGGTTTGGGTTCGAAAAAGCCGTTGGGTACCCTTCTGACAGACCTGAGAGAGACCGTGGGGAGCTGAGGTGAGGGCTGTGTAGATGCAAGGTATACGGAGAAAGTGGGGGCTTGAGCAGTTACTTCCGTGTTCTTAGATTAATTCTTTTTTCTTTTCCTCTGCTTCACTTGAGGCTTTAAGTTTGGTTTGAAAGTATTTCGCTGAGTCTTGAAGTACGCTGAGAAGCAGGTAGCCAGGGGCCAGGGAAAAAGAGAAGCTTCAAGCTAACACTGTTCCCACCCCACCCTCGCCGCCCTCACCGCTTGATTTCGAAAATTTTCACATATACGAGGAAAAAAAAAAAAGAGTGGCGATAATTGTACCGCTATCAAAGTAGCTATTGAATTCAGATTTCGGTGGAGAAGGAGGAATGAATCTCGATGAGGAAGCAGTAAGGGTAATCAGTGGCCAAGCAGTCGGGGCGGGGGACGGGAGCCGCGTGTGGAGCTTTGAAGTGGACTTAGCTAGGTCAGGTTTTCTCCAGAGATGGAGATACTCTGCCAAAATCAATTCTTGGCACAGACCAGGAGATGACAGAGCTGGGGATGGGTCCCTACAGAATGACCTTGGCTCCTTTTCCACCTTATCCAGGACGTGCCGTTTAATCTCATTGGACTTTAGTTCCCCAAACAGTACAGGGGAGAATGTGTCTTGAAACACAAGATAAACCAATCACCGACATGTGTTCAGATGTGCAGAGCATGGGAGGAGGTGTGCAGTACATCATGTACTCACTGGTAAAAATGAAGATAAAGCTGGGTGCTTGCCCCTAAGAAGAAAATTCCTTTCTTTTTTAATGTCTATTTTGAGAGCAAGCGAATAGGGAAGGAGCAGAGAGAGAAGGAGAGAGAGAATCCCAAGCAGCCTCCACAAAGTCCTGCAAAGCCCAACCCTGGTCTCATGACCTGGGCAGAAATCAAGAGTCCCTGGCGCCCGCCCCTAAAGGAATTTTTTATTTAATTAGGCTGATCGTCTAATTTCTTCCCCTTTAGATCATCAGTCTCTTGCTATGTGAACAGTATTATTATACATCTCTGTAATCCTACATGATGCCTGGCACATTGTGATCACCCAGTAAATGTTAAGTGAATGAATAATTGAAATAGCCTTAAGAAGATATTAAAAAACCATGAGAGTATGTACAAATACCCAGTTAATATAGTGGAAACCATTTACTCTGAGTGAGTGGGGAGAAGGGAAATTATCAGAGCCAAATGGGATTTGTTAAAAGGGTGAATGATAATCTATGGAAGCAAACACTGAAACCTCTGGGTGACCTTTGACAAATCAAGTTCTTAAAAAAATTTTTTTTAATGTTTATTTATTTTGAGAGAGGGAGAGTATGAGTACCCAAGGCAGGGGCAGAGAGAGAGGAGGACAGAGAATTCCAAGCAGGCTCTGCGCTGTTAGCGTAAAGCCCCATGTGGGGCTTGAACTCACCAACCATGAATGAGATCTTGACCTGAGCTGAAGTTGGACACTCAACCAAATGAGCCACCCAGGTGCCTCAACAAACCAATTTCTTTTGTTGAACTTCACTTTCCTTTCCTTTATAGTTTTATATTTTGTATTTAAATCCATGACCCATTTTGGATTAATATTTGTATTTTGTGTAAAATTTAGGTTGAGGGGTTTTGTTTTGTTCTTTTTTTTTTTCGGGGAAGGGGTGGGTTGGGGAAGTTTCAGCCTATGCATGTCCTATTGTTGCCATACTATTGGTTAAAAAGACTATTCTTCCTCCACTAGATTGACTTTCCTTTTCTTTAAAATGAAGAGATTGGATTATCTGTAGAGGATGCCTCCTTTCCAATTCTATGTTGCTGAGCCTATTTATGTCAAAATGTACTTCCTTTGAGTAAAGCCGTCCTTCCTATCCGGCAGGAAAGGTTATCTAGATGCATTTATTAAAATCCAGCTATTAGGTATTATTCATTTGAGAGAAAGGGGATTTGTTGGAAAAAAAAAAGGTTTTGGAAGATTGAGAAAGATGGGTGGGGAGTGTTTGGAAATGAACTATTATTGTCTTTGGGCAAACATAATAAAACTGGTTTTAGCTTCACTCAGAATGGCCAAAGGGGGGAAAAAGTGGTTTAGACTTTAATGCGCTGACCAATAGCTGGTTAATCTTTATCTGAATCTTGGATTCACACATAAAAGGGTAAAATAGTAAGCAATTGTGTCACCATTTTAAATAGGACGATTGAGATGTAGGTCAAGAGGTAAGCCTAGCATGAGTCTTTATCTGAGAAAGCACAGAAATCTTTCCTCTTTCTCAAGATCATAATTCTTATCACAGAGTAGACGTATCAAGCATAAAAATGAAAAGATACTGATACCGTGTGAAGTTTCTGATGTTTGTGGGTCAAATATGCAAGCAAATATATAAGTGAAAGACATTTGAAAGTTAAAGTTCTGTTCATAAAATTCACAGTTATGAAATCTCTCCTAGGTTTTTAGATAGCGAGTTAGAACAAGGTGATAAAAAACATCAGAGTTATTCTCTGAGAGTGCATGATCTGTAGTGTCATACCTCCTGGGGCTGTCAGCTTGTGAGCTTTCAAAATTAAGCAGTTTGTACTTGAATAGGAGATCTCCACAAAACACCTGCTCAAAGTGAAAACAACAGTAGCAACAAAATAGAGGTTGAAAAGAGCCTGGCTATTAAAAAAAATATTTAGATATATTGTGCCTTCCTAAAGCAAACTCGTTTTAGAAAAACAGAAAAAGGCACAAAGACACTACTGTATTTAGAAATAAGCAAGCAAGCCCAACAACTAGGAAGGCACTGGTAGTGTGTCACTTTATTTTATTCATTTACTTACATTTATTTATTTAGAGAGAGTGCATGTGCATATGGGGGGGAAGGGTAGAAGGAAGAGGGAGATAAAAAATCTTAAGCAGATTCCATGCCCAGAGCAGAGCCTGATGTGGGCTTCATCTCATGACCATGAGATCATGATCTGAGCCAAAATCAAGAGCTGCACACTTAATGGACTGAATCATCTAGGTACCTGGGTAATGCGTTATTTTAGGTGGAATGAAAGCAAAAAGGGATTTCATTTTGGGGAGTCCTTGTAGAAAAGCCTCTAAATTGTGAGGAGAGTTTCTTGAGTTTTATTCTCAGATCTACCACTAACTTTTTGAATGACTTTAAGTCAGTTGACTTCTCTGAACCTTGATTTCCTCTAGAAAATTAGATGTTTGGACTAGATGACATTCAAAATTCCTTTTGCCTATTAATATTTTGTAATTCTTTTCTAGATGCATAATTCTTCCTGGTTCTTATAGTAGCTCTCTGTTGATTCAGGAGATATTTATTGAGCATCTATTTTGTTTCAACAAAACTAACACTTCATTCATTCAAGAATAAGTAAAGCAGACACAGAAGGTCACATACACATGGTTCCATTTATATGAAATGTCCAGAATAGGCAAATCTATAGTAGAGATGAAACATAGATTAGTGGTTGCAGGGGGTCAGAGGGAGGCGAGAGTGGGGAGTGACTGGTAATTAGGATAGAGTTTCTTTTTGAGGTGACAAAAATCTTCTAGAATTAATAGTGATTAATTCTTCTAGAATTAATTGTGAATATATCAAGATCCACTAAATTGTACCTTAAAAAATTAAAAAATAAATGAGCTAGACAGACTCAACTTTACCCTCATATTAGCTCACAGTAGGGTGGGATGGATACCTAAATGCAACCATGATACAGTATATATTACAAAGGGTACATAACCCAACTTGGTGGTTGTGGTGAATCAGGAAATATTCCTTGAGAACATAATACTAAGCCATGTGCAGGAGATAAGTAAGAATTGAAAATGGAGGCCAATGTTTCAGGCAGAAGGAATATTGCAGAAGCCTGAAAGCTGGAGAGAATGTGATCCTTTAGGGTACCAAAGTAGATAAGAATAACTGATTCATAAAACTGTAAGGGAAAATGGTTAGAGATGTGGCTAAGAAGGCACGAGCCAGATCTTGAAGTCATGGTAAGGAGTTTGGATTTTATTCTGAGGGAAGTGGGAAGCCATTGAAGAATTTCAGTCTAGGAAGTTACATAATCAAGTTTGGGATTTAGAAAGAAAACTCTGGCTGCAATACAAAACACAGCCTGGAGAAGGGCAGGATCAGTGACAGCCAGACTGGTGGTTGTAGCAGTCTAGGCAAAATATGACGCTAGGCTGATCTAAAGCAGAGATGATAGCGTGTATAAAGTGAGGAATGGACATATTTGATAAATGTTAAGGAGGTGGGATGAGGGAAGGAACAGAGTTGAGCCATAGTTTGTAGGCTTGAACAATTAGGTATTTGATGATGTCATTTACTGTGCTAGGGAGCAGAAATAAGTTTTGGGGGAAGAGAACTAACATTTAGATGTGTTGGGAACATCAAAGTGGAACTGTCTCATAGACCGAGGTATAGATCTCTAACTCCTCAGAGAGACCTGGACCTCATATATCCAATCATGAGAATGGATATAGTAATCAGAACAATGGGAATATATTTGTTCATCCAGGAAGTGTGTTTAGAAGTAAGAAAAAAAGAAAAAAGGAGCTCCTAGTATAGAACCCTGAATGCAAATGCTAAGAAGTGGGCGGGGAAAAAAGTCTGAAGTAGACAATGAGAAGGAACAACTGGAAGGCTGGAAGAAAACTAGGAGTTCAAATACTAACCTAAGATTTTTAAAAATGAACATGTTTTGTTACTTATAATATTTGTCAAACAGTGTTCTAAGTTCCCTGTAAATAATGACTCATTTAGTACTCACTCAACTGTGTGAAGCTGGTACTATTACTATCCTGGTTTTTCAGATGGGGAAACTGAGGCCCACGTTCTGCCCAAAATGATATGACAAGTTAATTGCAGACTGAAATTTGATCTTAGGTAGTGTGGCTCCAGAAGAGTGTGAGTACTTAACTATTATGCTAGGTATGCTCTCTGGATATACATATTCCCAGATAAACATTGTCAGAGCCCTGAAAAGTTGGATTTATTGTCTCCATTTACAAAAAACAAAACTGAGGCCCAGGGTGATTGTGTGATATAACCAAGTTACACAGCTACGAGGTAGTTGAACAGAATTTGAACCTAGGTTCCTTAACCCCAAAGTCCCTTTCTATTACTGCTCATTATTTCTCTCTTCGCACACATATATGTGTAAAGTTTAACTTATTTCAGAAATGTTAATTCCTCAGGTATTTACCAAATGTTAATAGTAACAAGCTTTGAATCCTTTTTCAAAAACATGTGCCCTGATTGTTTCAAGAGTTTTCAGTGATAATCTAGGTTATCTGTACATTCTTATACAGATGTAATAATGTCCTACCCATTATGTCTTAATTGGCTGATGCTTTTTTTCAGGCTTGATTCTCCAGAAATGCCATCAGAATGTCTTATGATCATAGAGAATTAAAAAAAAAATTTTTTTTTAGTGTTTTTTATTTATTTTTGAGACAGAGAGAGGCAGAGCATGAGCGGGGAGGGGCAGAGAGAGAGGGAGACACAGAATCTGAAGCAGGCTCCAGGCTCCCAGCCGTCAGCACAGAGCCTGACGCGGGGCTCGAACCCACGAACGTGAGATCTGACCTGAGCCGAAGCCGGACGCTTAACCGACTGAGCCACCCAGGCACCCCGATCATAGAGAATTTTTTTAAGTTTATGTATTTAAGAAATCTCTACACTCAACGTCGGGCTCAAACTCACAACTCCCGAGATTATGGTCTACTGACTGAGTCAGCCAGGCACCCCCATAG
>NC_043713.1:67920640-67973971 GCF_006229205.1 Suricata suricatta
CCCCAGGAGGGGTCCTTTACATGGTTTAATGGGCAAGAACTAGGGCTTAAACTCTTGTAGTTACTTATTTTGCTGATTTTATTTCTTGAAGTTTTAAGGGAAACAATTGTGTTGAGTCATATTTGAAGGTTATACACAGAAATGAAGGTTATATTCTGAAGTCAACAAAAGACACTTTGCAATCTTTAAGGACTAAAGGACTATTAGGTGGACTTGGAGGTGTCCTACAAGATATTGTCAAAGAGTGTCCCCTAGCGCTGCTCTGAAGAAGTAATTTGAGAGAAATGAAATATTACTTGTTTATAATCTCTATCACCATCTTGTGGCCATGTTCTCAAATAATTCTGCCTTCTTTTATTTGCAAAATCATCCCGAATCACGCATTATTCTATACACAAAAGAAGGTCACAGGCTATCCTGGGTGATCCAAAATGGAATTACTTTAAATAGGTTATTTTGTCAGAACTCCATAAAACTTGAAAAGAAGTCCTGATATAAATTAAATTAAGATCTTTGAAAAGAAAAAGGGAAATTTGCTTCTTTGTTTATGCCAATGAAGCAATAGAAGTGAAAACCAGATGTAGTTCCTTCTTTTTTTTTTTTTAATAACTTAAAGTCCCTATGTTTTATTTAAGTATACTCTACCCTCAATGTGGAGCTCAAACCCATGACTCCCAAGGTCAAGAATCACATGTTCTACCTATTGAGCCTGTCAGGCACCCCAAAACTAGGTGTATTTTTAACATTAATTTTTTTATCATATTAAAACGTACATCACCAGAACCATTCTCATGTATACAATGCAGTGGCAACTTAGCACATTCATGGTGTTGTGCAACCATCACCGCTTTCCATTCCTAAAAAATTTTCTTCAGCCCTTTAAACATCACATTCCTTCCACCCTCAAGCCCTTTTTAACCTCTTTTCTACTTTGTCTCTATGAAGTTGACTAGTTTGAGTACCTCTACCTCATGTAAGTGAAATCATGCAATATTTGCCCTTTTGTGTCTGGCTTATTTCACCTAGCATAATGTTTTCAAGGTTCATACATGTTGTAGCATGTATCAGAATTTCATTCCTTTTTAAGACCTGTATATACCATTGTATATACCACATTTAAAAAAATCCATTCAACTGTTGATGGACATGTGCATTGTTTCCACCTTTTGGGTATTGTAAATAATACTGCTATGAACATTTGTATACAAGTATTTGAATCCCTGCTTTTGGTTCTTTTTGGTATAATTAGAAGTGGAATTGCTGAATAATATGGTAATTCTGTTTAACTTTTTGAGGGACTGCAAAAATGTTTTTTACAGCGGCTGTACTATTCCCACCAGCAATGCACAACGATTCCAAATTTTCCACATCCTCACCAACACTTACTACTTTATATTTTTTTTTTAGAGAAGCCATCCTAATGGGTATGAAGTGTAAACTAATTTTTGAGTTAGCTTTGAAAGCCAATTACACATGAACTTAATTCAAGAAATCTTTTTAAGTTTATTTATTTTGAAAGAGAGAAAGTGAGAGAGGGAGAGTGAGAGTGAGTATGTGTGCATGCAAGAGCAGGGAAGGGGCAGAGGAGGCGGAAGAGGGAGAATCCCAAGCAGACTCCATACTGCAAGTGTAGAGTCCAACACAAGGCACAAGTGCATGGAACCACAAGATCATGACCTGAGCCCAAATCAAGAGTCAGACACTTAACTGAGCCACCCAGGCGCCTCTCAAAAACATTTCTTTAATTGGCTCACCTGGGCAGTTCAGTCAGTTATGCACTTCCAATTCTTGATTTCCACTCAGGTCATGATCGCAGGGTCATGAGTTTGAGCCCTGTGTCAGTCTCTGAGCTGGGCATGGAGCCTGCTTAAGATTCTCTCTCTCCCTCTGCCACTCATGCTTGCTTCTCCCTCTCTCTCTCTCTCTCTTAAGAAAAAAAAATGTTTTTTGAGCTCTTGCTATATACATACAGAACACAGTTGCCCTCTAAGGGAATAAAAAGGATGAATAAAATATATTGTTGAGGGGCGCCTGGGTGGCTCAGTTGGTGTGACTTCGCCTCAGGTCATGAGCTCACGGCTCAGCTGGTTACTTCAAGCCCCGTGTTGGACTCTGTGCTGACAGCTCAAAGTCTGGAGATTGCTTTGGATTCTGTGTCTCCCTCTCTCACTTTGCATCTCCCCACTCACACTCTGTCTCTGTCTCTGTCTCTCTTTCTCTCAAAAATGAATAAATATTAAAATATATATAGATAGATATATTGTTGAATCTTTAGGTAATTTACAATTTATTTTTCTCTTCCAAATGTATTTGGGAACAAGCATATCAATTTAAATTCTTACTGGATGGTTAGAAATCCTAGTCCAGTGATCATAAGCCAAATTTATAGAAAATTGGTAGTGGAGAGAAAAGTGTTTATTAAACTAATTTTCCAGAGAACATAGTCAAATACTAATTATATAGTTCTTTTAGAAAATTCACAAAATGGTTATGGTAGGCAAAGTCTCTAATTTTTTTTTCACTCCCACAGGTTTGACGTGTTAAAAAAAATCTTGATACATTACTACAATGGCCACTGCTCAGCTCTTTCACCCTATCAAAATTCACAAAGCATCTAAGGTATTTACTAAGAATTAAATGAAAATCAGTGACTATTAAGTGAGTTAGTTCAGAATCATGACTTTAATCTTTGGTGGTTTTTTTAAATAGCAGTTTTATCAGCTAATTGGCACATAACATTGTGGCAGGGTATGTCTACATTTTAACTGCCTAATGGGCGGAGGATGTTCAAGAAATTAGAATAGATTCCTGCAAAGTAACTTACTGGGTGCTTGTTTCATGTTCATATGTTTAGATTTTTAGCAAAAAAGAAATCAGAAACAAAAAAGATGTTTAAAGTTAGCAGTTCTTTGTTAGACTCTCATTTCCTGAAGCAATTAGGAAAGTTCTGATATGCACCATGATGTAATTTTAAGGGCTGAAGGAGAGAGTACTAAGAAGAACTTGGAGGCTGGGCCCCTGGGGGAGCAAGCTTCCTGGGTTCACAAGGGCAGGTCTCTCTTGTCCCATGACATTCATTAATGAATCATTCATTTATTAATTAAGAGCTCAATATTATATAATACATATTATAAATAAATCTTTATCTTCCAGAAGTTTAAAGCTGGTAAGGGAAATAAGATTTAGAGAAGTTAAGCCAATATACAAAGCAATATATACATTATGTATATGTGAAAAAGAGTAAAGCAATATAAATTATAGGAATTTAGAGATTTCGTATAGACTAGAATAGTTTGCATATTACTCATGAAGGAAATGTGACTTAAGGTAGACTTTGAATAATAAAAAGGAATTGAGTAGAGGAGAGAGAAGAGAATTCCATGAGGAAAACCTACCAATATGCCTTGGCTCAAAATGAGAAATGAACACTTTAGAGAATAATAAACAACCTATCCTTACTGGAGTAGAGAGACATCATGTTGGGCAGAAATAGGAAATAAAATTGAATGGGAACTTTGGGAGCAAATTAATATGGATCTTAAAAAGCAAGCTAAGGAATTTCTGCTGTATTCTTTACTTTTTTTTAAGTTAAAAAGTTTTATTTAAGTAATCTCTACAGTCAATGTGGGGCTCAAACTCACAACCTCAAGATCAAGAGTTGTAGGCTCCTTCTACTGAGCCAGCCAGGCATTCCTGCTCTATTCTTCAGTCAGGGAAAAGTCTATGGGTTTGATCCGGAGAGTGAATAAAATTGGGGCAACTGGGCACCTCAGTTGGTTTAAATGTCCAACTCTTGATTTCAGCTCAGGTCATGATCTCACAGGTTTGTGTGATTCAGCCCTTGTCTTGGGCTCTGGGATGACAGTGGGGAGGCTGCTTAGGATTCTCATTCTCCCTCTCTCTCTGACGCTCTCCCACTCACATGTGCTCTCTCTCCCAAAATAAATAAATATTTATTTTAAAAAGGGAGGGTGAGTAAAATAATTGTTTTAGGAATATAAGCTGCAGCAAACAAAGGCAAGATTCAAGGTGAAGGAGAATTAGGGTAGAGAGAAAGTAGTCATCTTTCTGGCTTGAATTCAATACACTCACTGGATTCCTGACTTTATTTGGTTTCCTAAGTGTGCTTTCTTCCATACATATATATGAATTATAATCAGCTTGGAAGCTATTTTCTCTCTGTAAATTAACAAACTGACATTTTAATTAAACAGATTTTTGTAGGTTGGACTGCATGAACTATTCCCAGTAAATTTTGAGTGACTTTATGATTTTGCTATTTTATACTTAACAAATAATAACAATTCTAGAAACTAACATTTATTCAGCATTTACTATGTACTGGACACTGTGCCAAGGGCTTTATATTACTGTTTCAATGAAACCTCACAATAAGGTGGAAACTGAAGCTCAGAGAAGTAAAGTAATTGTCTTAGGTCATGTAAGTTGACCGCTGAGCTGTCAAACATCGCGTATGTCATTAGCACACTATCTTGTTAAAATAGCTTGTCCTAGTGTTTTTTTATTGTCAAATCGTAGTATTTTCATTTTTAGACATTTATGGAAACATCAATGATGACCCTAAAGGTATTAGATCAGTTGAGCTGAGAAAAATAATCCCTGGAATATAGAGAAATAACAGAACTTTAGAGGACTTTTCTAACTATTGATCTTCATTACTACAAATAGCTTTTTAGATTCTATATTTAAAGTAACTGTCTTTATACTTTCAAGTTATTTAATTTTACAAATGGTTATTACTCAAGTATTACCTCTAAGTTGTGGCAAGTTTTCAGGAAGGTGTTATATATACATGCCATGCTAGCTATTATCCAGTTACTCAAAAAGACTTTAATTTCTCAGGTTCTGTCAGTATGAAAAGCAGTTTTCTGTAAAATCTTACATGCACACCACATACATACCTAATTCTTCTTCAGCTTTAATTTTTCCTACTTCTGCTATAGCTTAATATTCCTAAAACAATTATTTTACTCACTTTCCTGATCAAATCCACTGACTTTCCATTGACTGTAAAATAAAGCATAAATTCCTTAGCCTGGCTTTTAAGATCCATACTGATTTGTGACCCAAGTTCCTATCATACATGCAAGAGTAATACTTTTATTTTATATATTTTAACAACTAAATATAATATAGTTTGATAATTCATTGCCAATATACCAAAGAAGAATGAAGTTTATATAGCAAAATCATGACTAGAATATCTTTTGGATATACCTGTAGAAAAGCTTTTTGGGAGTTCTTCTTATATGAAGGCATATTTGTGAGTAGTACCTGCCTCTAAGTAGCAAAATTATTGAAACTTTAACAGTTGAAACTGTGTAGTATAGTAAAAAGACCTCTGAATATGATTAAGATAATCAGAGATGTAACCATCCTGACTTCTAACAGCATGGAAGTAGTTTCACTTACTTTTGTATTTTATATCAATGAAGTCATACAGTAGCACATTTATATGTGGTCTCTTTTGCTCAGATTTGTCTGTAAGAGTCATCTGTATTGTTAAGTATAGTTGTAGATCATTCATGCTCCTTTCTGTATAGTATTCCATTATGGGAATATATTACAATTTATTTATCCATTCTATTGTTGATGGGCATTTGGGTAGTTTCCATTTTGGGTCTATTACAAATAATGCTATTATCAACATTCTTTCAGTGAGCACAAGTATGTGTATCTGTCAGGTATATATGAGTGAAATATAGGTCACAGAACATGTGTATCTTTAGCTTTAGTAGATACCACTGAGCAAAGTTTCCTTAGAGGCTATATCCATTTATACTCCTATAACCAGTGTTTCAAAGTTTTGATTGATTCACGCCCTTGGTATTTTCTGATTTTTAAAATTTTTCAGCCATTTTGGTAGGTAGTGTAGTGTTCTCTCATTGTGGTTTTAATGTGCATTTTCTTCAAGAAGTTTGAGCACTATTTATTGGCCATTTGTCTTTTTGTTTGTTTGTTCTTTTTTAAAATTTTTATTTATTTATTTATTTTTGAGAGACAGAGAGAGAGTGTGAGCAGGGGAGGGTCAGAGAGAGAGAGGGAGAGATAGAATCCGAAGCAGGCTCCAGGCTCTGAGCTAGCTGTCAGCACAGAGCCCGATGCGGGGCTCAAACCCACAAACTGTGAGATCATGACCTGAGCCGAAGCCAGATGCTTAACTAACTGGCCCCTATTAGCCATTTGGATATTCTGTTTTGCGAAGTGTCTTTTCAAGTCTTTTGTCCATTTTTTCTTTTTGGTTGTTGTCTTTGCCTTAGTGAATTTTAGGAGTTCTTCCTCTATCCTGGATATGAGTCCTTTGTAGATATATGTATTGAGATTATCTCCTCCCATGCAACTTGTCTCTTTGACCAGAAGTTCTTAAGCTTAATATAGTCTAATTCATCAATATTTAGAAAATACTTTAAAATTAAAATGTATTTACACAATATCAACTGGAGTCTATGAGACATATTTTATGCTTGAATTAAATAAGAGCAAAAAGCAATCTCAGACCAATTAATTTTTACAAAAATGATAAAATTTTTATTTTTATTTTTATACATATACACAGTAAATACTGAGTATAACAAACATGTTGAAATGATAACTCAAGATTCTAAACTATCAGCAAGTATTCTACATGAATTTAAGTTGGTAGACAATTCTTATATGCTGAAGTAAAATTTATGCATCTGTCACTCTCTTATGACATTCCTCATATGGCACACCATTTCTTAGGGCAGACTATCCAATAATTAAGAATAACTATGAATTTTTCAATATATCACACATATACACATATAATTTAGGAGGAAGCTATTCTTAGCACTCATACATTTTATAGAAGTCTATCTGACATCTTACAAAACCTTAGTATTCTAAGTTCTTTCTTTAGTATCCTGCAGAACTCTAGCAAAGCACAAAAGCATGGAGATACTTGGTAGTAGAATAGTAAATGAATAGTAGTTCCACACAGGTAGAGTAGGGTACATAGGAGAGGATAGGGAGTAGGGGCAGAGAGGAGGGGGTGGCAACTGAGGCAAAAGAGCTAGGCAAAGATAAGACTTTGATAGTTCTCAAATGCCCCACTAAGGTACTTGAACTCTATCTACATGAACACTGGTCACGTCATGATAAGATTTATATTCTTTAAAGTTAATAATGATGGCACTATGAAGGACAGAATGAAAGAAAGTAACTGTTGGCAGGAAGATCAGGGACT
Organism: Suricata suricatta; assembly: GCF_006229205.1. Taxonomy (NCBI): domain Eukaryota; kingdom Metazoa; phylum Chordata; class Mammalia; order Carnivora; family Herpestidae; genus Suricata; species Suricata suricatta. The sequence goes on from NC_043713.1 coordinate 67,927,869, forward strand.
ATAGCAGTAATAAAGGGGAGAAGTGAAGGTGTCCTCAGTCAAGACAATGAATTGAGAAGGGAAAGGAGAAAATACATCTGAGAACTCTTTCAGAGAGAATTATAGGGTTTAGTGCTTGGAAATGGGGTATGAACTATGAACGAGAAAGAGAAGCCAAAGATAACTCTACTTCTACCCTAGATGATTGGAGTAGAGGCTGATTCATTTGTCTGAGAATGAAACCTGGGATCAGGTTTCAGTGAAAGGTGATAGAGATAAACTGAGTTTGAAGGTTCTACAAAGTGGTCTAGGACAGATATTCACAAAACAGAAACACAGACGTAGGGCTTAAACAGAAATAAGGATTTGAAATCTTCTCTGTATAGGCCATAGCTGAAGCAGTGAAACTAGATGAGATTACCCAAGAAGTGAGAGCTATGCAAAGAGAAGGGACTGAAGATAGGATTTAAACATTTAAAGGGAAAACTAGGGAAAAAAGGAGGTTGAAACAGATATGAAGGGATAGGTGAAAAATCAGAAGAAAAGTTATGGCAGCTGAAAGAGAAGAGGGAAGATGTGGGCAAAAGTGTCAGACACTGCAGAGAAGTTACAGAGTAAGAAGACAGAAGAGGTCAATGATAGAATGTACTTGATGACTTTGGAGAGAATGGAGGGGGTAAAAGACAGATTGCATTGGATCTGAGAAGTGTGTGAAAAGGAAGGAGAGTATGTAATCATAGTAAAGCTCCAGTTTCGCCTCAAACCATGGGTCGTTGTAAAATAAATTATACTAGTCTTGAATTGCTTGGGTAACTGTCTGTGCCTTTCTTCTCTGTCTTACTTACAGAGATCAAGTTTAATGCAGTTTTCAAAGCCATATTTCCTTTTGATTACCTGTAAATGTATCAGATTTGAAGTCTTGAAAAATCTTTCCATCATATTTGTGGTAATGGCACAATGGCTGAAGATATTAAAGAATACTAATCTTTTTTATCTTTTTTTCCCCAGGGAACAGTTTTTCCATCCCAAATCACTAGTGAGCATGAGTCATTGATAATGGTGAAGAAACTTTTTGCTACTTCTATTTCATGTATTACATATCTAAGGGGACTGTTTCCAGAGAGCTCTTATGGAGAACGCCATTTGGATGGTAAAGTTTAACTGAGTGATTACCTTGGTTGGTGTAGCCTTTTTCTTTACTTGGCAAGAGTAAACCTTTCATTTTTCACCGAATGTGCTAATTCCAAGTCATGGGCATGTTCTTCAAGATCAGTTTGCTAATTTATTTTCCTTTTTTTTTTCTTTTTAAGTGGACTCTGAGCCCAGAGCAGAGCCCAATACAGGGCCTAAACTCACAACCCTGAGGCCAAGATCTGAGCTGAGATCAGGAGTCAGACACCCAACCAACTGAGCAACCCAAGCACTCCATTCATTTTTTTAGAAGATTTTATTTTTAAGTAATCTCTATACCCAACATGGGGCTCGAACTTATAACCCTGAGATCAAGAGTTGGTTGCATGTTCTTCCAACTGAGCCAGGCAGGAGTCCCTCATTTTCCATTTTAATTTAACTGTGTTTTGTGGTTCTACTTATAGGAATCATTAGTTCCTGGCTGGGTACCAAATGACAGACTGAGAAGAAAATAAATCTGTATAGATAAGCCCAGTAATTCTAAACCATACCTATAAAAGCAGCAGCTGGATCAAAATCTGTTTGGGTGCTGTAGATTTGCACTATTTTGTGCCTCAGTTGAGTTTGTTTTCTGAGGTTTACTTTGGCATTGAGAAAGTTTAATGCAGCCAGGTGAAGAACTCTAATTACTGTTAACACATATAAATATGCTGGAAGAGAAGCATAGTCATGCCAAACCCATTTGTTGATTAACATGGAGAGACAATTATCATTCTAATCAGTGCTTTTCTTTTCTCAATTGCCAGGTCTCCTACTTTTCTCTCTTTTATTTCTTGTGTCTTAAACTAATGATCTCATTTCCTTATATTACAAGCTGTTTCTGGCTCCTTTCTCTTGTATTGAAAGAAAAAAATGTACCTAGGACTCTGTTCAATTTTTTAGAATCTTATATTATTAGCTTAAAAAGCTGAATTGTGATAACAATTCAGAAAACTTGCTGATTTGTCACTAAAATGGGAACTATCATTTGGGAAAATAGATGTAAAGAGCTATAAGTTTCCTTGTAAGATCATATTTTTCAAGATCTAACTTAACTTTAAGTTCCTCACATCTGTATTTAATGATATACCTTGGACTCATTCCAATTTAGTTTTCTTAACATTTGATTCTATATACTAGCATCAATGAAAGGCATGTGGTGCTATAAATACAAAAACATGATATTTGCAGTCATGACAACTTCATTTGTACCATGTCTTCTTTTGGTCTATAGAAAATAAATCTGTAATTGTGAATATGTTTATATGTAGCACAGAGTTGCATTTCTCTTCATTTGGAACAGAATTGGAAAAAATTGGAAAAAGACATTTTTGGGGCAATTAATTAAGGGCTTATTGTGTGCTAATCACTACCCTAAGCATGGTAAGAGGGTTGAAATCTTAAGAAAAAAATTCAGTTGAGTGCATTTGAAGATCTAATTGGTTTTATTCAATGATGCATGAGTAGTACAACATCCAATCTAGCAAATAGAAATAGTTCTGAGAAGCTGTACAAAGTGGAAGATGATTATAGACGGGGTGGAACAAGGAAGTCATTGGTAAAAGAAAAGAAAGGTTTGTTTCAGGCAGAGTCACCTTCCTTTGGGGGGTGGATAGAAGGCAGGGGTCTGTCTTGCAGATTACCTCACTAGGGTTGATCAGGAAATTCCAAATTGACTGGTTAAAGTTTATATTCCTGCAGTTAAGTCTTGGTTTGCTCTTTGTAGGGGGCAAGTGACTCCATTTCAGGCCCTTTCTCTCTTTTTTTCATTGTTTGTTTCTTTCTTTCTTTCAACATGGGTAACACTATTACTTATAGCTTTATTTTTTGTGATAGTTTTAGTGGAGGTTTATGCTTCCCTCTCAATGCTTGTACTTAAAGTAGCATACATCATAAATATGTTCAGTTCTCCTATGTCACTCTCTTTTTGGTGATCTCTAAATATTATACCAACATGGAATCATTTTCATGTATCTCAATAGAGTAGAGGGGACATCAGTTTTAGAATAGGAAAACAATATGAAAAGGTGAAATGACATGCAGTCATACATGTATCAGTGATTGATTTTAGAGTGATCTAAGCCAAAACTCTTCAAAAAATTTTTGTTAATGTGTGTTTTTTTTTTTTTTTTTTGAGAGAGAGAGAGAGAGACAAAGCATAAGTGGGGGAGGGGCAGACAGAGAGGGAGACACTGAATCTGAAGCAGGCTCTGAGCTGTCAGCCCTGTGTGGGGCTGCAACTCATGAACTGTGAAATCATGACCTGAGCTAGTCAAAGTTGGGCGTTTAACCGACAGAACTACCCAGGCACCCCGAAGCCAAAATTCTTTTAATATGATTTTCCTGTTCTTCTCTAATTAGGGTGGTTGAATTTCAGATGGAAATTAATATTTGAGAATAATCCATGGTAAAAATTTTCATCTGTATTTTCATTGAGAGGGAGAGAAATATGAGAAAAGTGACTTGAGATTGAGGTACATGTTTTAAGTTGGCTAATGGAAATAGTTTCAATAATACCTTATGATTACTTGAAATTCAACAGAAGTGAAGAAGTAACACAAATTGATTTTGCAACCAATTCAGTTGTCCTGCATTGTAGAAGGGGAGACTGCTAGATTGTAATCAAAATTGGAACTAAGCTAATCATCAACATAGAATTTATTTTTAAAGTAAATATTTAGAGATTCAAAATGTTTTTATAAGCAATACACTAAGTTATGCAAATAAAACAGTTAAAAGAAATACCCTTATTTAGCATGGACAATTTTAGTACAGCAATCATTTAGTAGAGGAAAATAGACTGTGTTTCTATTTTTGTAGACCTCAGTTTAAAAATACTTCGAGAAGATAAAAAATGTCCGGGGTCATTGCATATTATCAAATGGTAAGTAACTGAAGTTCCACAAAAGTAGAACCACATTATTTTTATCATGGCTGACATTACCCATAAGACTATTTGGTAAGATCATTTCCTTAAAACCATGTCTTTTTTCTTTCTTTCTTTTTCTCTCTCTCTCTCTTTCCTTCCTCCCTCCCTCCCTCCCTCCCTCCCTCCCTTCCTTCCTTATCCCTCCTTCCTTCTTCTTCCTTCAATCCTTTTTACCCTCAATTTCCTAGAAATTTATAACAATTATTCAATATAATTTTAAGATACTGATTTCATTTTAATTTTGAAGAAAATGGACTTGTATAAGGAAAGAAAAATATTTGGCTCCTGAAACAAATATGTCAACTAAACTGTCAACTAAACTTCAGTGACAAAAATTTTGCAAAGAGAGAAAAATATCAGTCAAAATTTGATTACTCATCACATGCATGTCAGTATCCTAAACATTATGGGAAGCACAAAGAAAAATAAGATGTGGTTCCCTACCTTAAAATTGCTTACCTATTATTTATAAAGTTCTATCACATATTAAATGACACTGGGAGTTTAAAAATGTTTAAATGGGAAAGGTAAAATGATTGCCAATTTAATGTACTTCAAAGCAAAGAATATAAATCAATGCTGTACTTGGGATTTTTTGGCTTTTGTATCTGGTCCAAATTGACATTAAACATTTGTTTCTTGACAGGATCCAAGGTTGTTTTGATGCTTTGGAAAGGAGATACGTAAGAATGTCTTTACATTTATACCAGGATTAAAGACTCATCTTCTATGCCTTAAAAAAAAGTTTAGCCTTTATTTTGTTGTTGTGTGATAACAGTGTACCATTACCTACATTTTCATTTCTGAAAGTTTCCTTTTATTTTATGTCTTTGTTGTCCTGTTAATGTCTTGTTTTCATCAATTAGAAAGGAAACCCTCACTTTTCTCTTTTACATACTCATATCTTTTTGACCACAGAATTTCCTCTGAAGTCACTGGAAGAGATCCAGAGGATGTGGGACAGGGGAGACAAGAATCTGGCATTTAGCACATTGAATATGTTCAATAGTTGAGATTCAATTCAAAGATATGAAAGGAAAAAACAGACATGAATAATCAGTTTTTATTCTATCTTGGTTATTTTGTCAACTATGTTTGGTGCATGTATATAATCCATTCCCTCAAAATAGCTAGTATTGTAACTTGGAGTTTTAAAAAATGCAGCTTGAATTTTAAGGGCATTAGATCTTTCTTGCTGCCCAAGACAGCTATGAAGGGTGTAAAAATTAGAGGCTCTGGTCCTAGTTGAAGAGACAAGATGTATATAAATGAACCTTCTACCTGATTCCTCTTCTTTTCCCCATCTGTATCTTCTTTTAACTCTTTCTCAATTCCTATTCCTTTAAGAAATTTTGAGGTGAATAAGCCTTACATAGGATTATTTAGTTGCATTCATACATTTCCTTTTTCATTGAACAGCTATTATTTATGATTTATTCAACACTGACCTGGGGGGGCTGAGGGATACAAAATTAAAACACATATGGGATTCTATACACCAAGATCTTCCAGACCATGGCGGAAAATAAATGATATTCAGTATGCACGGCTGATGATCAGTCATTATACACTGGCCTAGCTGTGCTTGTTAAAATATTGAAATATCAGGTGATAAATAGCTGCTTCGCTGAGACCTTGAATGACCCCCACCATGTCCTCCCCCTCACCTCATCATTGTCTCTTTTTGGGATCTCCCCAGATTGATTTATAATCTAGCAATTGAAAGGTTAATAACTGGCTGGCGGGGGGGGGAAGCTTCCAGGAACCCAGCTCCAAGGCTAAGTTGGCGTCCTTTCTGATTGGCCAGTACTTGTGCTGTTAAAAATTATTTTTCATATTAGTTTGGTATTTTTATATTAAAATATCAGAGATATTTTGACTACACCTTTATCACAAGTATAAGTAACCATAATACTCATTAGAAATTGATGCATGCTAGAGGAAAGATACTGATTGTGTACAATGGAAATGTGGAAAAGGAGGAGTTATACCTAGTGAGGAGCATGAAGGAAATCTTTGGGAGAAAATGGCTTTTGAACTTTGAAGGCCTTTAGTATTTGGGCAGGTTTAAATGGAGAAGAAGGTCATCACCTGCATACTGAATGGTGCTCATGCTCATTTATTTTCCTTCAAATGAATTCCTTCCAACATTACTTCAGCATCCGTCATTAATGGGCACAACAATATAGTTAAGAGCACAAGTTTTGGAATCAGTCTGAAGAGAATCCCATTTCTGCCACTTAACACCTGTGCAATCTTGAGCAAGTACCAGCCTCTTGGTTCCTCAATTCTTTACATACAAAATGGGGATAATAACAGAACTTACCTCTTAGGGTTGAGAATTAAATGACCTAATCTAAATCACTGGTTTTCAAATGTTGGCTTGCACTGGAATCACCTGTAAGACAGTTAAAACACACATTGCCAGGCACCACCCCAAATTTTCTGATGTGAGAATTTGCATTTCAGATAAATTCCAGGTGATGTTGAGACTGCTGGTTTAGGGACCATAACTTTGAAAACCACTGATTTAAAATGTTTAGTACAATGTCTGGCACATAATAAACATTATGTAAGTGTTAACTCTTTTTCCTCCCTCCATCCCTCCCTCTCTACTTTACTCTTTCCCTTCCCTTTTCCTTTCATCTCTCACTCCCTCTCTCCTCCCACCTTCTCTTATTCTTCTTTCCCTTCTTTCTTCATTCCCTCTTTTCCTCCCTTATCTATTTAGTCTGTGCCAGATATTGTACCTAAATACCGGATGAGAGAAAAATGTGATTCCTCCACTCAAGGAAGTTACAGTCTAATGGAGTCACTTCTTAAATAAATAATTAAAATGTTAGGTGTACTAGAATAGCAGTGTGATGTAAAAAGATTGTCTACCTAGTTTGATGGATTTATTTTGCTTAAATGACAACCTATGTGACGGAATCAATTAAATTGATTGTTTTGGGAGATTAAAAGACAACACCTTAGATGGATGGCCTAGATTCCTGATAGTATTTATATTTGTTTTTCAGTTGTTAGCATCTTAATTTCCTACTAGGAAATAGTTAGTGTTGTTGGGTTTTTTTTAAGCATTTATTTATTTATTCTGAGAGAGAAGGAGTGAGCATAAACAGGTGAGGGACAGAGAGAAGAAGAGACAGATTCTCAAGCAGCCTCTGTGCCATCAGCACAGAGCCCGATGTGGGGCTCAAACTCACAAACTGTGAGATCACGACCTGAGATCAAGAGATGGACATTTAACTGACTGAGCTACCCAGGTGCCCCAGGAAATAGTTAATGTTTTAAAAATAGTTTCAGGGGCGCCTGGGTGGCTCAGTTGGCTGAGCCTCTGGCTTCGGCTCAGGTCAGATCTCACATTCGTGGGTTCGAGCCCCGCATCAGACTCTGTGCTGACAGCTAGCTCAGAGCCTGGAGCTTGCTTTCGGTTCTGTGTCTCCTTCTCTCTCTGCCCCTGCCCCTCTCATGATCTGTTTCTCTCTGTATCAAGAATAAATAAAACATTAAAAAAATTTTTTTTTTAAATAAATAAAAATAGTTTCAGTAAAGTCAAGTTTGAGTATCTAGAGATCTTGAAAGATGTTCTCCTGTTGAAGATGATGATTATTTCTAGTTGTAAAATTTTAGGTGATTTTACTCTGTTTCCTTTGTAGTTCCTATTGTGCTTGAATTCTTTAAAGTAAGCATGTATGTAATTTTAGTTACTATAAAAAAAGGGACTATATTGTACATAACCTCGAAATTTGTCTCCTTATTTCCATTTTCAATCCCCTACCATTCTAATCCACTGTCCACACTACATTCTTCAGAAATCTAAGTCTGATCATGTCGATCTCTTGCCTGAAAATCTGCATGGCTATGTATGTATGCATGCGTGTTTTATCCGTTTAAGTAATCTCTATACCCAAAGTAGGGCTCCGACTCAGAACCCCAAAATGAAGAATTGCATGCTCTTCCAATTGAGTCAACCATGCACTCCGTTTCTATGGCTTTTAAAATAACACTGAGAGTCCTTCACAAAGAACCTGTACAAGTTAGTCTACACCTGCCTTTCCAAGTCATTCTCACCATTGCTAACCAGAGTCAAGCCACACAAAGATTCTAGAACATATCAAATGCCCTTTTCTTTTGTTGTTTTATTCCTTTTGCCTACAAAATTCTCTTTCCAAGCCGTACCCTTTACCTGGCTAATTCCAAGGTATCCTTCGAGTCTCAGCCTAAATATTTACTTTCTCAGAGAGGTCTTTCCTGGCACACAACCCCCTACCCCAGCCTAGATTGTCCTTTTGTTTAATATTCTCAAGCACCTTGTGCTGCTTTGTCATAGCAATTAATACAATTGTAATGATGTACCTGTTTGCTGTTTTGTTTAATGTTTTCTTTCCTGTTGGTCTGCATGTTCCCTGAGATCAGTGGCCATTTCTATTTTTGAATGAATGAATGAACTGTTAATCAAATAATTAATATAGTGTTTCACTGTGCAGTCTTAAAAATAAATTGTATGCAGTTACCAAAATAGCCACACAGTGTCACTAAAGTTTTAGTCCTCTGGGTGAAAACTAAAGTGTGATATGAAATGATCAGTCCAGAACTTTTCTTTTAACTTTCCTTTTTTTTTTTTTTTCTTCAATTTAAACTAGGCTCCACACCCAATGTGGAGCTTGAACTCACAACCCTGAGATTAAGAGTCTCATGCTCTGCCGACGAAGCCAGCCAGGCACCCCTAGAAATTTTCTAATTTGTATTCTAGTTTTTACATTTTTATCAGAGGCTAAATTGTATCTCTATCTATATATTGGATTACTCTTTCAAGCAGAGAGACTCTGTTTGTAGTAACATATATGCAGGTAGGGCAAGGGTTTTATAGATATATCAGACTTTAACATTTTTTCTTCAGAAGATTTGTTTCTAAAGACACAAGTTTTTGGAGATCCTTGTGGCATATTTAATGTTTACTAATAATGAATTATTTTGTATATCTTTTGCCTCCTCAACTAAAATATAACTTTTAGAGAGTACATATAGTTATCTTTTTTTTTTTTGCATCCTTCCTCTCCCCAGCAGAACCCTATGTATGTAAATGTATACACACTGAATGAATGAGTGAATTAGTATCCCTTTTTCAGATCTTCTACCCAAATCTTTGAACTTCTCTTAAATCATATTTTAATTAGCCTTTCTTGAATACAACAATAATATCGGTACAAGCGTATAATAAAGTTTTCTTTTCTCTTGAAGCTACACATGGCAGTACTCACAGTAAGTACACAGTTAAAGACCAAGCTGATGTTGCTATTGTCTTTTGGCAAGTAAAACATTAAAACAGTACTATCTCCACTTCTCCCCTGATTTTCTTTATCTGTCCTATAACATTTTGGAGTAAAAAAATAGAATCTATCAGTTTTTTAAAATGTTTATTTATTTATTTTGAGAGAGAGAGAGAAAACAGGAGAGGGGCAGAGAGAGAGAGACAGACAGAATTCAAAGCAGGCTCTGCACCGTGATAGGAGGCTCCAACTCACGAACCGTGAGATCATGACCAGAGCTGATAGCAAGAGTAAGATGCTTAACTGACTGAGCCACCCAGGCACCCTGAATCTATCATAAAAGATTACAAATTTTATATTTCTTCGGTATATTATAATACATGGGGAAGTATATATAGAATATACTGTCTGCTTCATATATTGGCCATCAAGATTTCCTTTTCTGTTACCTGGAGGGTTTTTTGTTTTTTTTTTTACAGTTTTTGTAGACTTTTTGAGGTGCTGTGCACTTCTGGGTATACCATTGGATGTATAGTTAAGAATAGAAAGAAAATGAGAAGATACTATTGAGAGTCTTAGATGTTTTATTAACATAAGCATTTTTAAACCATAACAAATTACCTTGAGATATGTATATTATCTTAGTACTCAATAGAGCACAAATTGAACTCTTTACATAGAAAATGTATTATGTGAGGAGTAATCTCGGAAGTTCAGAAATTAAATGCTGTTTCTTTTTCCTTAAACAGCTTTACACAAATCCCAAGGAACCTGAGGTAAGAATACACATTGAGATGGGATTATACTTTATATTTAAATATGTTTACCTGAATTGAAGCTATTGATTATGTTACTAGCTTACTATGTGAGCAAAATAACTCATTGTGAGCTCTTTCAGTGTGTTTTGTTATGAACTTCACCAATTATTTATTACGAGATTTAAAAAACTACTTAGGGACATTTAAAAAAAGCATAGAGGAAGCCTATTCCCTAACATGTTAAAATTAAAAATCTCTGCCTGCATAAAACCACAATTTTATTATTTATTTTAACTGATTCTGAATCCTTTCATTTTGTGCCTTTCTGGAAAATATGGCAGAATTCTAAACTTTTCTCCTTTTTGCCAATTAAATTCTCTTCCTTTTGACCTTTTCATAGATTTTCAGATCTGCGTTTATCTCTAAATGTCTTTTCTATAGACTCCTATTCCTCTTCAAGGCCAATTTATGTTCAAATCTCCCATGAAAGACTCTTGGCCTATGCCGCTCACACTAATTTCTTCCATCTCTAAATTTTTTTTTCTCGCAAGACTCCACAATTTAACACTCTCAGTTGATTCATGTAGATTACTTTATCTCTCCAACCAGATTTTGAATTCTTGAGGGCAAATGTCTTATCTTGTATTCTGTGTCCCAGAGTGAATATCATAGTCCCGGACATGTGATAGTTACTTGTGCTACCTTGAATGGCAGCTGTGGCAATGGGACAGAAATGGAGGGAGAAGGCCTCTGTTTTTATTTTCATTCTATTCTCTTTATTTCCCTCCTAGCTTTTTTTCCTTTCTTCTGCATTCAATTTTCTTTTTTAAGCCTATGAATTTAGCCTAACTGATGGCATTCAAGACTAAATTAAGCATTTTTAGCTTCTTAATATCCATTTTTGAAAAGATTTTAATAGGTATTTTAGCAAGGTAGGAGAAAGCTGGTATATACAGGTGGGTAGCAATTCTTCAATGCCCACACTACCCCTTTTTATCTTTGTCTCTTATTTAGTTTCAAAATGCTTTTTTTCCCCTTGTAGGTTTGAGGAAAAGTTTCCCAAACTAAAACCCTCTGATAAATTGTTAATAAATTGGTCATTTTCTTAATGCAATGAATTATTTTGTTTTCTTACGTATACAAAACTCCTAGTCTGAAATCAGTGCTTTTGAGTTAGTGAAATGTTGAGTAAATTAGGCTTACCTACCAAACACTCATATGGCGAAGTGTGTATGTGGAGATGCTGTTAAATAAGCTTTAATGCAAGCAAAATAATGACGTTAGAAAACAAAAGCTTACAATAGGAAGTGCTCAACTATCATTTGTAACCCAGAAAAAAATTTAATATTTTGCATGCTTGCAGATTGTTCCATAGAGCAGTGATCCCTAACCTCTGTGTGTTCATGGCACACTTTTGATTACTATAAATTTTCGTGTCACGTTTGGGGGTATTAAAAGACCCAAAAGAACACCAAGCGAGTCAGCAATAAGTACAGTATAACTATGGAATAGCAATGTTCATAATGCCTAAAAGTATGCATGGAATTGTGCTGTTTATATTTGCTGTTTAAGCATCAAGCCACTGATACAACTGCTTGCCTCCCTAATCTCATTCTTTCATATACTCACAACACCACATTCCCACATAAACACAGTCTTTCTTTGGCGTTTATCTGATATTGTGCCATGTTTCTTGATTCATATTGGTAGAAGTATATCCTTCCCTAAACAAAATGGAACAAACAATAGCAATATAATATATACCTGAAGCGAAAACATTTTACACATGGATTAAAATTTGTGGTGGTTTTGTGAACAGTCTCTCATGGAACAATAGTTGTGAACCTCTGTCTTAAGTAAGTGTGCTTACCCAGTCCAAGGGCCAATGGAGTTTTGGGCATTGCACAAAGTTGTGGTGTTCCTATGCCTGCAGTTTTGTTTTGGTTGCTCCATTTCATGACAGAGATGAACTGGCGGAGGTAACTGAAATAGTGATGAGAGAGATAGTGTAGCTTCCCTATAGGCACATACTACAAAATGTGTGGAGAGTATTAATAAGATGTGTAAACCAAAATGTGAACATGTTAAGGAAAGGTTTACAAAACTTAATCCATGATAAAACTGTAAAGAATGGCTAGGTATCTGGGCACCTGGGTTGCTCAGTCAGTTAAGCATCTGACTTGGGCTCAGGTCATGATCTCACAGTTTATGTGTTCAAGCCCTGCATCAGGCTCTTTGCTAATGGCTCAGAGCCTGGAGCCTGCTTCAGATTCTGTCTCCCACTCTCTCTGCTCCCCCCCCCACTCATGCTCTGTGTCTCTCTGTCTCTCAAAAATGAATAAACATTAAAAAAATAAAAAATAAAAAGAATGGCTAGGTATCTTACTATTTCACCATCTATTCCTTTGTGCCTATTGAAGGTGGTCAGCATCCACTTTTAATGGATTGCTTCAAGAAATGAACTATACACAGTCCCTGCTTCTAGTCACAATTTGCTTTTAGAGACTTTGTTTAAAAAAAAAAATCTTTGGGGTGCCTGGGTGGCTCAGTCGGTTAAGTGTCCGACTTCAGCCCAGGTCATGATCTAACAGTTCATGGGCTTGAGCCCTGCGTTGGGCTCTGTGCTGCAGCTCAGAGCCTGAAGCCTGGTTTGGCTTCTGTGTCTCACTTTCTCTTTCTACCCCTCCCCCACTAACACTCTGTCACGCTCTCTCTCAAAAATAAATAAACGTTACAAAAAAATTTTTTTTATCCTTGTAGAGAGGCGCCTGGGTGGCTTAGTCAGTTAAGCATCCAACTCTTGATTTTGGCTCAAGTCATGATCTCACATTTCTTGAGTTCGAGCCCTGTGTCAGTCTGTGTGCTAACAGCATGGAGCCTGCTTCAGATTCTCTGTCTCCCTCTCTCTCTGCCTCTCCCCAGCTTTCCCTCTCTTTCAAAAATTAACAAACATTAAAAAAAAGGAAAGAAAACCTCAGTGTTAAAAAAAAATTCCTTGTAAGGATGAAATACTATTTGAGTATGAACTCCATCCTGGCTGAATATTTATTTATTCAGCATATTTTTAGAAGTAGGCTCCAGGCCCAACATGGGCCTGAACTCACAACCCTGAGATCAAGAGTTGGATACTTTACCAACTGAGCCAGCCAGGTGCTCTAGTTCAGCAAATATTAACTGGGTTCCCTTTATGTGCCTAACACTGTTCAAGGTATAAAAACACAGGAGTTGGGGTGCCTGGGTGGCTCAGTCAGTTAAGTGTCCGGCTTCAGCTCAGGTCATGATCTCACGGTTCATGGGTTCAAGTCCCACATCAGGCTGTGTGCGGACAGCTAGCTCAGAGCCTTGAGCCTGCTTCAGATTCTGTATCTCTCTCTCTTACCCTCCCCTGCTTGCACTCTCTCTCTCTGTCCCTCAAAAATAAAAAAAATAAAAAAATTAAAACACAGGAGTTAATGGGATAAATAAGGTTCCTGCTCTCTGGAAGTTTACATTCTTATAGAGTAGGATGAACAATGAACAAACAACAATTAGCAAAAGAGTTTCAGATAGTCTTTATGCTATGAAATAAATAAAAGAAAAGTGGTGTGCTGTAGAGTGCCAAGGCGGGGAATGGAGGAGGAGGGATTTGAGCGCAGTCTATGGAAAGCCTTCAGAGCTAAACCTGAAGGGCCACGGGAGTCAACCTATGCAGGTCTGTGAGAGGCAATGGCATGTGACTGGCAGAATAGCACAGGAGTTAGCATTGTAGGTGTTGGAGTCAAATCCCAGCTCTGTCACTTACTAGATTCATGTATAGTGAGGATAATAATATCTACCTCAGAGCATTGCGTAAGAATGAATAAATGTGGAGCATTTAGGGCAGTGCCCAAATATTATTATCATCAATTGGAGACAGCATGTTCCAGAGTATAGGTGTGCAAAGGCCCTAAGCCAGGAAGGCATCTTGTGTGTTCATGGACAGAGAGGGTCCCCTGAGCATGGAGCTTGGCAGGTGGGAGGGAAAGAAACAGAAGATAAAATCAGAGAGGTAGAGAGGGGACAGATGTATAAGGTCTGGTGGGCTAAGGTAGTTTTGGATTTTATTCTAAGGGCAATGGGAACCTGTTAGGAGGTATTTTAAGCAAAGGAGTGACATGGTCTGATTTGTGTTTTCAAAACCTCTCTGGCTATAGAACAGAGAATAAATTACTGGATGAATAGTGTGCAAGCAAGCAGATCAGATGAAAAGATACAGTGGTAAAAAAAAAAAAAGAAAAAAGAAAAGAGATAGTGGTGATTTGACAGGGAGATAATAATGCATGGACTTGGGAAATCCTTTGGAGATAGACCTGACAGGTCTTGCCAGTGTAATGGAATGTGGAGGGAGGAGGAAAGGCTATATGTTGCTGGTGCTTTGGTATCTGTGAATAGGTGAAGTATAATTAGCAGAAACCATGACGGAGTTGTTTAAAGGCCCATCTTTGTTAGGCAACACATTAATCTAAAAAGCAGGAAAATATTTTATGAAATGTTAAGAAGAGACTAATGCCTGCTGTAAATATATCTTCTGTCATAAATCAGAGTCAGATTGAGGTTATAAAGGATTAACATTTTGTGTAAAACAATTACAAACATAACTCTCTTATTAATTGTTTCAGGGGCCAAATCATAAAATGTTAATAAAATCATCAGGTGCTAAAGGATCTCCTCTTGTTATAATTAAAAAAATAAAAGATCTCAGAGTATCAAAAAGCTAGAGTCTTTTGTGAAACATGGAAAGGCAGGAAGAATAAGCACTGTTTGCTTGATAGGGCAGTTACACCCAGCATTAGCCAAGAGAGGATGCTGTGTGTCTAGCCTGCCTGGGGTGAGCCTGTTGTTCCTCTAGTGTGCCTCTCCTTCTCCCATCCAAGTACTAACCAGGCCCGACCCTGCTTAGCTTCCGAGATCAGATGAGATCTGGCGCGTTCAGGGTGGTATGGCCGTAGACTAGTGTGCCTCTCCTTCTATACTCATAAAGCAGCCTTCTAAATTCTGTTTGATTCCCAAGTGGACTGATTTGCTAGAAAAATATTTTTTCTTTTAAATTAAGTCCACTATGAATTATTTGTCTTAGAGTTTAAGCAGCATGAGCCAATTTCCCTAGAATCTGATCACCTGTGATTAAGTTGTTTGCTAAGGTTTAAGATCAACAGAGCTAGAGGACCAAATCTTAGAGCAGAGAAAAGTAACAGAAACATTTGAGAGTTTTTCTCATCAATCTAGCATCCTCATTCCCACAGTGTCAAGGAACAAATACTTAAACAGATGAACGAAGGGCATATTTTGTGTTCTAACTTAAACTTATACCCTTTATGTGTCTGTAGGAACTTCTCCAGATCTGTGGACAAACTGTACAATGTATCTGGGCCAAACATTTTCTTCAACTACTAGACAATCATTTTATTTTACATGGAGGATGTTTTTCATGAGAATATGTGTTCCTCTTTATTTCTACATTTGTTAACAGTGAGGAGAGCAAATAGCAGTGGTATTGATTCTTTAGTGCAAGATCAAAAAGCAAGACCTGATATCATAGATCCTGGTTCCTTTGTTTTTTAAATATATTTAAAAAATTTTTAAGGTTTATTTATTTATTTTGAGAGAGACAGAGACAGCATGAGTAGGAGAGGGGTAGAGTGAGGAGAAGAGAGAGAGAGAGAGAGAAAGAGAAAGAGAGAATCCCAAGCAGGCTCCACACTGTCAGCACAGAGCCCCATGCAGGGCCTGCACTCATGCCCGAGCTAAAACTGAGAGTCCGACGCTCAACCAACTGAGCCACCCAAGTGCCCCAATCCTGGTTCCTTTTTGAATTTTTCTAGTTTTCCTGTTGCCATTCTAGTCTTCTGGGAATTACGGTAGTAGCCTCTTAATTGCTCTCATGGTTTCCACTTTTTCCCTCTGCAGTATTAAAATAACCGGAGTGATCTTTAAAAACATGCAGATCACTACCATGCTTAAAATACTTTAGTATACTTCCGGTTTACTTAGCATAAAATCCAAACCCCTTATCATGGCCAATAAAGTTCCACATCCTCATCTTCTATACTCTCTCACTTGCTTACTCATTGCCAGCCACTTGGCTTCCTCTTTGACCCTGAAAGAGTGAAAGAGGCTTACTTCCTTAATTTAGAACTTTTCATTGATACTCTCTCTGTCTAGGATACCCCACCTCCCCCAGATCTGCACATGACCCCCTTTAGTTACCAAGGCTTAGCTCAGTCATCGTCGTTTCAGGGAGGCCATCTTTGGCTCTTCCAAACCAAATCAGCACCTCTCCCTTCAATTCTCTGTAACAGCTTTTTCTTCATATTCTGAACAGCACTTATCACTATCTGAAATTATTTTATTTACTTACTTATTGACTGTCTTTCTCATTAAGCTTTGTATTCCAGGAAAATAGGGACCATTTTTTTTGTCACATTCATCACTTTAACTCCAGTGCCTAACACAAAGTAGACATTCCTTTAAATATCTGTTACGTGAATGAATGATTTCTCAATTGATTTCACTGTCATTTGCCTGTGTCATTGACTCTCTGTCTTATCATTTACTGCAAGTTTGAGGGTTTTTCTCTGAGATTCACATCCTTAATTATCCTCTCATTTGTAAAACACAGCACTAGGATGTAAAGAGGAAGTAATTTCTAGAATGAGAATTAAAATATTAATCATCATAAACTAACATTTATATAGCATTTTAAAGATTATACAATACTTTTCATACATATATTCTCACATTGCCAGCTTTGAAACACTAACAATAGAATTTGTCACCTAGAGGCACCTGGGTGGTTCAGTCGGGTAGGAGGCTGGCTCTTGATTTTGGCTCACCTTTGGGGAGTTCAAGACTTTCACAGGGCTCTACACTGACAGTTCAGAGCCTGCTTGGGATTCTGTCTCTCTTTGTCCCTCCCTTGCTTTCACTCTTTCTCTCAAAATAATAAATAAACTTAAAAAAACGAATTTTCCCTTTAACTGATTTTTAGTATGGAGGAGAAAAGTTAAGTTATATTTATATTTGGAAATATTACTCCTGAATAATGTAATGATGTGAAACAAACAGGCATATAGGTATTATAGTAGGTATACAATAAAACTATTTCTCACCTATTATCAGATAAGGTTCTGGATTTCCTTTTTTTAAGTAACTTCTTTCTCTGTTTTCTTTGATGTCTCTAGAAAGTGACTGAAATCTACCAGTTCAAATTCAAATACACAAAAGAAGGAGCCACTATGGATTTTGACAGGTAGAATCTAATTAATTGTTTAATAAACATGAGAAATAGGATTGAGGTAAACACGAGCTTCTTAAAGCCATAGATAGGCATTCTGTTTCATTTGTAACTTCCCCACCAATCCTACAAAAGTGCTCTATTATAGAAAGAGACTATAATAATTGTTTAAATTTCTGGGATCTATGGATGAAATTGGTAAGAGCTGAGTCTTCCTTTGCTTCTTTTCCTCTTCTCATAGGTAATATTAGTGGGGTCTAAAGACAGTTAAGCTTGGTGGTTAATAGTTCCAATTCCATGGGGTGCCTGGATGGCTCAGTCAGTTAAGTGTCTGGCTTTAGCTCAGGTCATGATCTCACGGTTCGTGGGTTCGAGCCCAGCATCAGGCTCTGTGCTGACAGCTACCTCAGAGCCTGGAGCCTGTCTTCAGATTCTGTATCTCCCTCTCTCTCTGACCCTCCCCTACGGGTGCTGTGTCTCTCTTTCTCTCAAAAATAAAAACAGTAAAAAAAAAAAAAAAAGTTCCAATTCCTAAGGCAGAGAGACCTAGGTTGGAAAACTCTGTTATTGGTCTGTCTCACTTTGGACAGATTACTCAACCTTCCTAGAATTTAGTGTTCTTATCTGCACAGTGGAATGAATAATATTTACATCATATGGTTGCTGTAACTATTAAATTACAGTGCATAGACAAAATTTACCCATGCCTGACACATTTTAAAAAGCCAGTAGATGGTACCTGATGGTAGTGGCAATGATGGTGGTGGCCCTTGGAGGCAATGGTGGTTGGGGGTGGCACAGCAGTAGAACTATTAATGAGTCTGTATACATGATGTTGACTGAAGAACTCTGTAAAATTCTATCTAGCCACTAATCTAAAGTTTCTCCATGGCTATGCCAACATATTGATTTTCTCTGCCCTCAAGATATCTAGACCAGGCCTGGAGTAGATGAACTCCCTGAACTGTTTGCCTATAGACACAAATATTCTCATCTGCTTGTCACAGTATGTCACAAAAATGTAATTTTCTGTGTGTGTCCCTGTATGGAAAAGACTGGAAAACACTGCATTTTCCTATTAAGTGTAAAGTGCCAATTTTTAGATACACTAATGGGTTAAAGAGCAAAGAGAAGGGTATTTGCTTCAGAAGGTCCCCAGTGTAGAAGGAGATGTTTTATTAAAAAGCAACATTTACTCCTATCCCAGTAGCATTTGGATTCAGAAAGATCTAATTTTGCTGATGAGATGGAATAGAAGTAGAGGGGATGAATGATGGTGAAATGTGCTGGGTGGTAGAGGGCTCCAAGTCAGGGGAATGAGTACCCATGAAAGGAAAGACTCTGAAGAGAAACGTGGCCTAATTCTCAATGTTTTTGTGTTGTTAGCTCTGTCTTCTCATTTACTGCAAGTTTGAGGATTTCTCTCTGAGATTCACATCCTTAATTATCCTCTCATATGTAAAACACAGACAGCACTAGGATGTGAAGAAGAAGTTCTAGAATGAGGATTAAAATATTAATCATCATAAACTAACATTTATATAGCATTTTAAAGATTATACAATACTTTTCATACATATTTTCTCACATTGCCTTTTGCTCTGTAAAATTCTAATGTACTACTGGCAACCAAATTAATCTCTTTTGTGAAGGCATATATGCCAAGAGGTGAGCAGTAACACAAATGGTCAAATCTTTCAGGTACTAAGGAGGAGAAAAGGTAATGCATATTACTAATTTCCTAGAAACTAAAGGTAAACATTTTATTTAAATGATTGCTCGTACAAAATTACCCTAGCACCTTTTCCACAGTAAAAATGACTTCCCTTTTAAAAGAATGCAAGGGAGTCTTGAGTATGATTTTACATGATATGATTTTATGAATATGATGTATGTGGAAAGACCCCATAAGCTACATATCCCTTCCCTCAGGTTACCTTTTCAAATTGGTTAAATCTTAGTAGACAATGTTGTTCAAAATCAAAAGAAGAGCGAGTATATTCACTTAATAATGTTTGTTTTTATGAATTTACACTTCCTCCAGCAGCTCAATTACTTATGATTATCTTTCACTATTGCATGCTTACTATGTGAAAGGCATTGTGCAAATATATTGCAGTGATAGTTCTTCCTAGAAGCTACTCAAATATGAGGCCAATTTGGAAAGAGAATTTTGGAGAGAAATAAAAATATTTAGGGTTAAAATTTAATTTGGTTCAACTTATTCATTCATTCCTTCATTCATCCCATAAATATTTATTGAGTATTTACTCTAGCTGGCATAAAACAGTACTGTGGACATGAAAGATACAGCCATGCATACATGATGAAAGATATAGCCATGCATGCTAGAAGGGAGCATACAAACAGTTATAAACAGGAGTAATATATTGGAATTATCAAGAAAAACCTCCTTGAGGAGGTGACAAATGATCTAGCTATTAAAGGATGAATTCAGGAGAGTCAGGAAAAGAAGTGGGAAAAGACAATACAAGCAAAGTGAGCAGCATAGGCAAAGGCATGTGGGTGAAAAGAAATTGAGTAGTAAATGCAGATGAGGTTGGAGGTGAGGGTGTGGCTGGTCATGAAAGGCATTGCACACATTCTATTCTTGAAGTTGATGGAAAGGTGATAGGTATACTGAAAGAATTTTAAGCAAGAGTGACATGAGCAGATTTTCCTATAGGTATATTGTTGGAGCAGTGATATAGAGACTGTTATTGCAGTTTGGACAAGAAGAAAAGCTAGAAGAATAGATAGCCATTGTTGCAGTCTATGTAGGGAAGGGGATGTCTCTGATAGATAACCAGACAGTAGAAAGGCCCAGAACTGATGACCGATCTTCTTCTCTTTGAAGATGTGTATTCATCAGGGGTATTTACCTATAGTTCCCTTTTTTTGCTGAGTCTCTGTCCAGTTTGGGAATCAAAGTGATGCTGGCTTCGTAGAATGAGTCCAGAAGTTTTCCTTCTATTTCTATTTTTTGGAATAGCTGGAGAAGAATGGGTATTAACTCTGCTTTATTTTTTTTAATTTTTCTTTTTTTTTTAACATTTATTTATTTTGAGAGAGAGACATACATAGAGTATAAGCGAGGGAGGGTCAGAGAGAGAGGGAGACGCAGACGCCGAAGCAGGCTCCAGGCTCTGAGCTGGCAGCACAGAGCCCGATGTGGGGCTCGAACCCACAAAGCACAAGATCATGACCTGAGCTGAAGTTGGCCCCCTAACCGACTGAGTCACCCAGACACCCCTTAACTCTGCTTTAGATGTCTGTAGAATTCCCCAGGGAAGCCATCTGGCTCAGGGCTCTTATTCATCGGGAGATTTTTGATAACTAATTCTATTTCTTCACTGGTTATGGGTCTGTTCAGGTTTTCTATCTCTTCCCATTTGAATTTTGGTAGTATATGTGTGTTTAAGAATTTGTCCATTTCTTCTAGGTTATCCAGTTTGTTGGCATATAATTTCTCATAGTATTCCCTGATAATTGCTTGTATTTTTGAGGGATTGATTGTAACAGATCCATTTCCATTTGTGATTTTCTCTATTTGGGTGCTCTCTCTTTTCTTTTTGAGAAGCCTGGCTAGACATTTATCAATTTTGTTTATTTTTTCAAAAAACCAACTCTTGGCTTCATTGATCTGTTCCACTGTTTTTTTTGACTTCTATATTGTTTATTTCTGCCCTGATCTTTATTATTTCTCTTCTGCTGGGTTTGGGGTGCTCTTGCTGCCCTACTTCTTCTTTGGAGATGTGTAGAGATGTGTATAAGCTTATCTCACAAGTGAGCTAACTGACCAGAGTGTCTAAGTGACTTGACCCAGGTAATTCAGCTAGTTAGCAGCAGACCTAATCAAGTCTACTAATTCTTTTTTGTTGTTGTTGTTTTATTTAATATAATTTATTGTCAAATTGGCTAATATACAGTATGTACAGTGTACTCTTGGTTTGGGGGTAGATTCCTGTGATTCATTGCTTACATACAACACCCAGTGCTCATCCCAACAAGTGCCCTCCTCAATGCCCATTACCCATTTTCCCCTCCCCCCATCAACCCTCAGTTTGTTCTCTGTATTTAAGAGTCTTTTACGGTTTGCCTCCCTCGTCTCTGTAACTATTTTTTCCCCTACCCTTTCCCCATGGTCTTCGGTTAAGTTGCTCAAGTTCGACATATGAGTGAAAACATACATTATCTTTATTTCTCTGTCAACTCTCTTAATTCTAAATCCATTATTCTCACTGTTATGGCATGTGGTTACTTGTAACTCAAAATTAAAAAAAATCAGGTCATATTTAAAATGCCTTAGGAGAACTTGCTACCTAAGAAATCCATTGTATAAACATTGCAAAAAGTACAATCATTGCTCTAATTTACATTCTAAAGATAGTCTCAGGTGTCCTGGTATTTATATTTACTTGATCATATGCTAAAGAATTCTGTTCTTTTTGAAATAGGCTTTCAATATTGTAAATGATTGAAAAGTATACTGTTTTTCTATTTGGTTATAGCAGTAATACAAGCTTTGAAAGTGGGACAAACAGTGAAGATATTAAGAAAGCCAGTGTTCTACTGATTCGTAAATTATACATACTGCTGCAGAACCTTGGACCCCTTCCTAATGATGTTATACTTACTATGAAACTTCACTACTATAATGCAGGTAGGTGGAGACCACTAGTCAAATTCCTTCTACGTATGTATGTATGTATGTATGTATGTATGTATGTATCTATCTATCTATCTATCTATCTATCTATCTATCTATTTATAGAAAGCATGAGCTGGGAAGGGGCAGAGAGAGAGAGAGAGAATCCCACGCAGGCTCCCATGCTGTCAGTGCAGAGCCTGACACAGGGCTTGAGCCCACAAACGATGAGCCCATGACCTGAGCCAAAGTCAGAGCCTTAACAAACTGAGCCACCCAGGCACCCCTAGTCAAATTTCCTTTTTAGTGTTGAAGTAATATTTTATATAGAGAGATTTTGCAAGTATCTGAAAGAGTGATCTGTTGCTGTGCATGAGAGATTAATCTAACTGTTGATTAACTTGAAATTCAGTTTTCTTCCCTTTTCATTTTGCAGTGACTCCTTATGATTACCAACCCCCTGGTTTTAAAGAAGGGCTAAACTCACACTTCCTGCTGTTTGAGGGGGAGCCTGTAAACATGCAAGTGGGAATGGTCTCCACTGGCTTTCATAGCATGAAAGTAAAAGTCACAACTGAGGCTTCCAGAGTGCCTGATTTGGAGAACAATCTCTTGCAAGAGAACAACACTACTGAGATTTCTCATCAGGGTCTAGACTTTGATGATGATGATGATGATGATGATGATGAAGAAGAAGAAGAAGAAGATGAAGAAGAAGAAGAAGAAGAAGAAGAAAGCAGCAATCATGTAAGATAAAGCTGTAATAAGCCTCTGTTGCTTCAGTTAAATATAACATTTTCCAATTCCTATACAGGTTATATCACGGTAACAGTCCAATGGAGTATGCCAGGTGTAAAAACTAAAACAAAATCGCCTCTGACCATAGAGTGTCTTTACTGTAAAAACGTACTGTATTCAAGAAGGGAATATACTTTGTTAGATGAAATTGTCCATTACGAGGAGAAGAAAAAGACTTTCCAATATACTTCTTTTATAAAAGGTACCCATGAATTTCTTTCTTTCATTTATAGGTAACATTTTTAGGATTTAAAAAATATTCTAGGTATTCATACTCACTGGAAGTATAAATAAGTTCTTGATTACTGGAATAACTGAGTAGCAGAGGTGGGGGAAAAAGTTACAGATAATCTCAAGTCAGAGTGAAAACAAAATGATAGTCAACTGTTGGTTATGTAGACAGAGACAAGCTTTGGGCTAGGTCTCTGGGAAAAGTCAGGGAGCTGGGGTTTGGAGCCACTGGAGCAAATAGATAGGGCTCTGAGCCCTTTAACTTCCTACTTTCTCCAGTAGAGACTTGGAGTTGAGTGCTTGCTAGGGCCCCACTGTGTCCTACGTAAATTCACATCCTGTCATCTAGATAATAAAGTTTATAGTGTGTCAACATTGTATTAAAAGGATTCTGAGTTAGACATAAAGAATTTTTAGACTACTTAGTGGGAAGTGGTGCTACAAAATCTTTTTAGAAATTATTTTCGGATTAGGCTGCTAATTTGTTTAATTGAGATAGTTTGAGTCCTTCTTAAAGGGATGACTCCAGTAAATAACTTTTGAATGTTCTGATTCTTTAAATCCATTATATTTCATATATTGAAAGAGGCCTTAATTCAATTAATATAAATAATATAACCAAGCAACATTTTTTCCATCTTTAGTATTTTCACAATGTCACACATGCTAATGGCTTTAGAGTTTGATGCAACTTTCTTCTGATTCTATTTAAGGAAGATACAGCTAACATAGGCTAGTTAAAAAAAAATAAATTAAAAAAATTTTTTATTTATTTTGAGAGAGAGTATGAGTGTGTGGGGAAGGGGCAGAGAGAGAGGGAGAGAGAGAATCCCAAGCAGGCTCTATACTGTTAGTGCAGAGCGTGATGTGGGGCTTGATCTCACAAACCGTGAGATCATGACCTGAGCCAAAATCAAGAGCTTGTCACCTAACTGACTGAGCCACCCAAGAAGCTTGCACTTCTTTCTCTTTTACCAATGGAAATGAAACCAGACAACTTGAGAATGAGTAGTTCAATTGATAGAGTAAGTAGCACATGTGATAACACTTGTCAAGCATATGTTTGGTAGGAAGTACATATACAAAGATCAGAATTTTGTGGTAAACTCAGTCAATTCAAGCTCCTCTCTCAGCCACCAATTATCTGAAAGGATTTAAGTAAGTCTAGTGAATAGCTTACTGACAGTTTGTCACTGAGAATTCTGTTTGCTTTTTTAATAGAAAGCTCTTTTTGTTTCTCAAACATGTTTGTTTACATATTTTGAGAGAGAGAGAGAGAGAAAGTGCGCATGCACATGCAGGCATGAGGCAGGGAGAGAGGAGAGAGAATCCAAGGAGGGTCCATGCTATCATTGCTGAGCCCCATGTGGGGCTCGATCTCACGGACCATGAGATCATGACCTGAGCCAAAATCAAGAGTTGGCCGCTCAACCAAATGAGCTACCCAGGCACCTCGAGACTTCTATTGTTTTCTTTCATGGAACATATGCACATACATTCACACACAAGTATACATATGTAGAACACTATATGCTTTTATTTATTTTTTAAATTTAAAATTTAGTTAGTTAACATACTGTGCAATATTGGTTTCAGAATGCTTTATACTTTTAAAAATAATTTTATTTTGAAATATATCATGTATATAGCAGAGTATCAGAGTATATAAAATAGTACGTACAGTTTAAAGAATAATGAGGAGGCACCTGGGTGGCTCAGTCAGTTGGGCACCTGGCTTTGGCTCGGGTCATGATAATGCAGTTCATGGGTTCAAGGCCCACGTTGGGCTCTCTGCTGACAGCATGGAGCCTGGAGCCTGCTTTAGGTTCTGTGTCTCCCTCTGTCTCTCTGCCCCTCTCCTGCTTGCACTCTGTCTCGGTGTCTCAAAAATGAATAAGTGTAAACAAATTTTTTAAAAATAAAGAATAATGAGAACATCCATATATCCCTCCATTCAGGTTAGGAAGTAAAACATTGTCACTATCTTAGAAGCCACCACATGCACCTCTTCATTGTTCCTGTTCCTTCTCTTCCAAATGTAACCACTCTTGTATCTTCTGTGATAATCCTTCTGTCACTCTTCTTTATAATTTTACCATCTCTAAGTATATCCACTTGTTTAACCATTTTACATGCTCTAAATTATTTTTCTAAGATTTGCTTCTTTTGTTTGACCATCAAAAATGAGATTTATCTATTTGTGTGTGTTTGTTCATTCATTTTCACTACTGTAGAGAATTCTACTCTTGATAGACATTCTTTTTTTTTCTTTTAATTGTTATAAACATTCATGTACACATCTCCTGATATATTTGCAAGATTATCTCTGGAGAGTATACCAAAGAATCTTAGGGCTTATGCATTTTAAATTTTATTAATAACTTAAAACTGTTTTCCATATTTGTACTCTACCCACAGTAGAGGAATGTGCTCTACATTCATGCCAACACTTAATATTATTCAAGTTTATGTTTTCTGCCTATCCGCTGGATGTGAAATGGTAATACTTCATAGTTTTGATTTGCATTTCCCTAGTAGTGAGTTTGAGCATCTTTTCATGTGTATTGGCCATTCTGGTTTTCTTATATATGAAGTAACTGGTCAAGTCTTTCGTGTATTTTTCTATTGGATTATTTATCTTTTCGTCGTTGATTTAGAAAATATGTTCTGATTAATAATTCTTTTTCACTTATTTATGTTGTGATATTTTTTCCAGATTTGTGGCTTGCCTTTTCACTTTTTAAAAGATGTCTTTGGTAAATGGATGTTCTTAGTTTTATTGTAGTCAAATATTTTCCTCTAACATGTGCTTCTAAATATTCTCAAAATTTTTTTCTTTACCTGAGGTCATTTATTATTTTTATTAATTATTATTAAAATTTTTAATGTTTATTTATTTTTGAGAGTGAGAGACAGAGTGTAGGTTGGGGAGAGGCAGAAAGAGAGGGAGACACAGAATTTGAAGCAGGCTCCAGGCGCTGAGCTGTCAGCACAAAGCCTGATGCAGGGCTCAAAGTCACAAACTATGAGACCATGACCTGAGCCAAAGTCAGATGCTTAACCAACTGAGCCACCCAGGCACCTGTACCTGAGGTCATTTATGATACAATAGTACCACCTTATCTGTGGTTTGGCTTTCTGAAGTTCATTTAATCTTGGTCAACTGCAGTCTGGAAATAGATAATCCTGACAATATGTCAGAACATCAGTAGTAGCCTAACACTACATTGTAATGCCTGCATCACTCACCTTACTTCATTTCACCACAGGCGTTTTGTCATCTCACATCATCATAAGAAGAAGGGTGAGTATAGTACAATAAAATATTTTGAAAGGAAGAGAGACCACACTCACATACTTTTATTACATTACATTGTCAAAATGTCCTATTTTATTATTAGCTATTGCTAATCTCTTGCTGTGCTTAACTTATAAATTAAACATTCTAATAGGTATGTATGTGTAGGAAAATACATAGTACATATGTGGTTTGGTTCATGGTTTCAGGTAGGCCTTCGGACATATTCCTGATAGATGGGGGACTACTGTATTGTCCTATATTTTATTTTAAGGATTTTAAAGTTCTGCTTTCTTTCTTTTTTTTATTAAAAAAATTAAGTTAAAATTTTAATGTTTATTTTTGAGTGAGAGAAACAGACAGACAGAGCATGAGCAGGGGAGGGGCAGAGAGAGAGACTGAGACACAGAATCCAAAGCAGGCTTCAGTCTCTGAGCTGTTCGCACAGAGCCTGACATGGGGCTCAAACTCATGAGCTGTGAAAGTTGGATGCTTAACCAGCCACTCATATAAACACATCATAATGATATTACTCAGTTAAGTATTCACAAATTTAACATCAGGGCTGGGATGAGGGTGAGGCAAGCACTGTGAGAGTAAGCACGTTTTTAAATTTTGCTCCTAGGTAACCTGTTTGTCTCACTTTTGTCCCAGCCTACTGAATAAACAGGTGAAATCAAAACCCAATGAAGAAACAAAATACTTTGAAGTCACTCAACAAAATATCTCTATCCTGACTTCTGTTAGCAAAGATTAGTTTCTCTTGTTCTTTATTTATAGATTTAGATCAGAGTATGAGCTATTTGTTCACTCAACATTATGTTGTGAGATTTATCCATATTCTTGCATGTTGTTGTAGACCGTTCTCACTATTCGTTCATCTAATGTTGATGGGGATTTAGATAATTTTTGGTTTTGACTGTTATGAGTGGTACTGCTCTAAACACTCTGAACATGTTTCTCAATGAAATATTTCAGGTGAGAATAGAATGGCTAGGAATAGATTTGCTGGGTCAAGAATATGTGTGCATTTAATTTAATTTTATTTTTAAATGCTTATTTATTTTTGAGAGAGAGAAAGTGTATGTGTGTGAGTAGGGGAGGGGCAGAGAAAGGGAGACAGAGGATCCAAATCCTCTGTTATTACAGAGCCTGATGCTGGGCTCAAGTTCACAAACTGTGAGATTATGACCTGAGCTGAAGTTGGCTGCTTAACCAACTGAGCCACCCAGGTGCCCTTGCATTTAGTTTTAATAGATATTACAAAACAATTTCCAAAGTGGTTGTGCTAGTTTATACTCCTATCTAGCAATATATGTGGTTACTCCACATCCTCACTAACTCTTGGCATTTTCTATCTTTTTAGCCATTCTGATGGGTGTGTAGTGGTATGTCACTGTTTCTAATTTATAGTTCCCTGATGACTAATGAAGATGAGCATCTTTTCATGTTTAGTGACCATGTTGGGTATCCTCTTTTGTGAAGTGTCTTTCCAAGTTGTCATTTTTATTTATTGGGCTCTGTTAGATCGTCTTTCATTCTGAATGATTTGTAGTTCTGTGTATATATTCCATGTGTAAGTCCTTTGTCAAATACATGTATTTTCAATATCTCTTTGACTTTATGAGTTGTCTTTTTAGTCTCTTAATAGTATGTTGTGGCAAATAGGATACTAATTATGTTAATCTTAATATATTTATTAAATATATCAATTTATCAATTTTTTCAGCTTTATTTGGCAGTTAAAAATTTTTTTGTGTGTATTCTGAAGTTTACAGAGATGTCCTCTATGTTCTTCTCTAAAAGGGGGACATAATTATAGAAACAGAAGAGATTTTTTAATTAAAAAGGACTCCCATGAATAACTTTATACCAAAAAAATAAATATAAAATGTAATATAAATATAAATACCTTTCTCTTTTCCACCTTCAAATATTTTATATTTTGATATGAAGTTATTTGTTTGTTTTCTATTTCATTCTTGTTTTGCTTTTCTCTGGTTTGGTTTTGTCTCCCTGACTTCAAATTGATCTTTCCATCAATATATAGACATATATATCCTACAAGTACCTCAGATTCAACATCTTCAAATAGAATTTCAACTTCTGACCAAATACACTCTTTATTTCCTCAGGTTCCTTATCGGTGTTGTGACCATCATTTTATGAATTAGTCTGACCAGGAATGTATTCAACTTCTGTGTTCTCACTTCTCACATCCCTTTGATTATAATTTCCATCTATTTTGCCTTTGAAATATTTCTCAAGTTTGGCCCTATTGCCATTGTGCTGATTCAGACTGTCATCCTTGCTTTCTTTGTGACTGACAGCTAAGTCTCCTTACTGAGTCTCCCTGATGTCACTATTGCCTCTCTATTCTGTTTTCTAGAGTACCAGAGAATGAGGGTACTAAAACTATAATAATCAGATTCAAAGATCTCAAGTTCATTTATTTTGTGTAACTTCAAAGGGCAGAAGGAGAGACAGGAAATGAAAATCATAAGGGTGAATGGAAGTTGATTTTGAATTAGAAAGAAGAACTTTCTCTTTAAAAATTTGAAAGCAATATTTTGACATTAAGGTAATTGAAAAAGCAAAGCAAATCTTCTAACTATCCTACCATCTTATCAGTACTGTTCATTTTTGTATGTTCCATCACCTCCAGTCTTTTTCCACAGATACATATATTTATATATGGTTTTAATCATGGTTTATATATACATTTGTTTTACTTTTTTTTAATGTTTATTTCTTTTTTGAGACAGAGATAAAGTGCGAACAAAGGAGGGGCAGAGAGAGAGAGGGAGACACAGAATCCGAAACAGGCTCTAGGCTCTGAGCTGTAAGCACAGAACCCCATGTGGGGCTCAAACCTGCCAACTGTGAGATCATGACCTGAGCCAAAGTCGAACACTTAACTGACTAAGCCACCCAGGCACCCCTGTTTTACTTTTATACTTAACATTAACTTTATAAATATGTCCCACCTTAATCTTCATATTTCTAATTTTAATGAACTTTTATTTAGGTAGTTACTCTACCATTTCCCTACTTTTACACATTTAGGTTAGTTCTTGATTTTGCTATTATAAATAGTGTTCTAATAAATACTTTTGTATGTATGATAGAATTTTCCTTGTTTTTTAAGAATATGGTACCAGGAGTGAAATTTACAGAGTCTGAAATTTGTATAACTCTTTAATGAATATTACCAAATCATTTTCCAGAAGCTTGCCAGAATATAGATGATTATTCTCCAGGGTGTTGCAAGAAAAAAAAAAACCCACCATGATTTATGGGAAAAGTTAAACTAATTTGATCTTTGAGGTCCCTTCCATGCTAAGATTCTCTGGGATGTTTTTTGTTTTGTTTTGTTTTGTTTTGTTTTAATTTTTTAAAAATGTTTATTTACTTTTGGGGGAGAGATAGAGCACAAGGGGGTTGAGGGGCAGAGAGAGAGGGAGACACAAAATCCGAAGCAGGCTCCAGGCTCCCAGCTGTCAGCACAGAGCCCAGCATGAGGCTCAAACCCATAAACTGTGAGATCATGACCTGAGCCAAAGTTGGCTGCTCAATCAACTGAGCCACCGAGGTGCCCCATGGGATGTTTTTTGAATTCCTATCAAGAGCAATGCCTTGCTGAGCACTGTAAGGAAGATAAAAGCATGCAAATATATTTTCTACATTTGGGAACTCTGGCTAAAGAGACGATACCTACATAATATAATGATAAATAATAGTGGAGAGTACATGAATGATAGAAATAATATTAAGTAACAACAGGGCATTGTTCTTGGGGCTTTACATGTATTATCACTTTTTATCTTTCCAGTTATTTTATGAAAAAGACTCTATTTAAAAAAATTTTTTAATATTTGTTTTATTTTTGAGAAACATACACAGAGTGTGAGAGGAGGGGCAGAGAGAGAGG
This sequence comes from Suricata suricatta, assembly GCF_006229205.1. NCBI lineage: Eukaryota > Metazoa > Chordata > Mammalia > Carnivora > Herpestidae > Suricata > Suricata suricatta. Next base: position 67,958,136 of record NC_043713.1, read on the forward strand.
AAGACACAGAATCCAAAGCAGACTCCAGGCTCTGAGCTGTCAGCACAGAGCCAAATGCAGGGCTCAAACCCATGAACTGTGAGATCATGACCTGAGATGAAGTCGGCCACCCAACCGACTGAGCCACCCAGGCGCCCAAGTAACGTCTATGATTATCCTGATTTTATAAATGAGGAAACAGAGAAATTAGCTCAAGGCTGCATACACAGTGAATAAGTAGCGGGGCCACAATTCAGATCAAGGCAATTTGACTCCAAAGTCTGGGCTGTTATGAAACAGAAATAAGGATAAATTGGCACTGTGTGGGAAGGTTTTATTGAATTGGTGATTTTATGGATCAATTGTATTTTGATTCACAGATTTTAAGGCAGAGGACATTCTAAACAAGTTGAAAAGTACAGTATAGTAGAGAACTTCTGTCTCTGTGACTTGTAATTCCAATACTGAACTTGCCATACCTTTCCCTGTATTCTATCGCTTTGCTACAATCTCTACTTTTGGTAACCTCTAACGCAGATTTTTAAAACTTTTTTAAATCATAAAATTTTCTCTTAAAATAGGAAGTCTATAAGATCTTTATCAAACAGCTTATACTACTGCTTTTTCACCAGTGATCTGTAGTAAAGAAGCAATTTAACATATCTTGTTGTGAGATTACTGTAAGGTTAAAAAAAAATTTTCATACAGTTTTCTTTTTCATCTTATTCATTATCTCAGTCACAGAAAAAGAAATATGAAAAATTTTCATCAGTAGTTGAAATTATTCAATATTTGAATAGTACAAATGTTCATTTTCTGGTATGATCCTTAAGATCCAAGGAACAATGTAAAAGTGAGATTGTAATTTGGCAGTAAGTTCAGAAATGATAAAAGCACACAGATTTGAAATTTAAAACATTTTAATTTATAAGAACTCTTTTTAAAAATTTTTTAAATGTTTATTTATTTTTGAGATAGCATGCACACACACAAGCCGGGGAGGACAGAGAGAGGAAGACAGGATCCAAAGTGGACTTTGTGCTGACAGCAGAGAACCCAATGAGGGGCTCAAACCCACAGAACCGTGTGATCATGACCTGGGCCGAAGTCAGACGCTTAACTGACTGAGCCACCCAGGTGCCCTGTTATAAGAACTCTTAAAACCTAACTTCATTTGGAAAATATGACACAGAGTCCAAGTAGGAGACCCAAGAATCCTAGAACAAAACAGGGTCACATAGAACTGTTTGGAAAACCCCATCCTAAGTGTGTCCTTATCATTTTATCTATCTCTACAACAGCTTCAGGACAGGTCTTCATTCCTAATAGTGATGGTTTGGGCTTAATATCTAGCTAGTAAGGCCACATAAACACAATGACATCTCATAGTATTCTGGGAAGCTGGGCCCGTTTTCTCTGTGTGGTCAATAGGACAGATAGCAATAGATCAATATACTAGAGAGACACCCCTGGACAGACTTCTTTAAAGAACTCACTAACTTGTGACAATCAACACATGTTCCGGAATTGGCTGTGGAATCTTATTTAAATTTTATGCCAAGTTTAAATACTGAGGGAAAAGTACTTCTTTCTAATAGAGTACTAAAAGTACTTTCTAGTATTTAACCCAGGCTCCTTTAAAGACTCTAGTAATTACTGACATATACAGATAACTATAAAAAAATGGAGGGGTAGGGCACCTGGGTGTCTCAGTGTGTTAAGCCTCCGACTTTGGCTCAGGTCATGATCTCATGGTTTGTTAGTTCGAGCTCCGTGTCAGGCTCTATGCTGACAGCTTGGAGCCTGGAGCCTACTTCATATTCTCTTTCTCCCTCTTCTCTCTCTGACCCTCCCCTGCTTGTGCTCTCTCTCTCTCAAAAATAAATAAACATTTAAAAAATGGAAGGCTGTTGTTGCCCATATCTACTTTAAAGACTGAGGCTCCTAGTTTATTAAACCATTAGAGCTGTTTTGGAATTCATATTTGTATCAATTTTTTAGATTGGGGCCCATATGCTATAATTTTCTAATTTTCCAAGCTTCTATGAGTCTTTGTACCTCCCTCTTAGAAAGAATTGTTAGATGCTCTGTACACATCTTTTTCTAAGCCTTTTCTTTGTACCTAATAATCTTGATCCAGCATGGAATATTTTTCTCATCTGTGACACATTAAGTTAACTGATGCATAAATCATTCATACAAATGATGTTTTTTGAGGATGAGCTAAAGGCAGAATTTAAAAAAATATAACAGCCACAAGTATTTCTTAAAAACCAATTCAATAGCTTATCATTTTGTCTAATTACAATGAACATTTTTGGATGCATTCTTTTTCCTGTGTGAAGCCCATTTTTCACCTTTTTATGCTAACACATTTTTTAAAAAACATTTTTAAATGTTTATTTTTGAGAGAAAGGGAGAAAGAGAAAGACAGAGCATGAGCGGGGGAGGGACAGAGAGAGAGGGGAGACATAGAATCTGAAGCAGCTCCAGACTCTGAGCTGTCAGCATATAGCCCTATACAGGGCTCAAACTCACAGAACAGCAAGATCATGACCTGAGCCGAAGCTGGATGTTTAACTGACTGAGCCATGTAGGTGCCCCTATGCTAACACATTTGATTAGTGCAAATGACTTGTCTTTGAGAAATTAGAATGTAAATTACATTTGTATCAAAGTAAATGGTACCATTTAAGTGTGGACTAGAAAGATATTTTCTGAATTCCTTAGAATTCTTTGTATTCCAGGTAATGAATTGAAATGAGAGTCTTTTCATTCAGAACATATTTTCTCCTACTAAACTCTAAAGTTTTGCATTTTTGAATTATAGTCTGATAGTTTTCATAGCATCACATCTCATGAAGCATATATGCTTTATTTGATACAACGTAGTGTTGGTAAGGATATCTTAGATTCTTGGAAATGGAGTTGATTATTGAAAACGTTGGAGAAGGCACATTATCTACAGAAAATATTCAGACTTAAAAACCACACATCATTCTCTATCATGCAGCTATAGTTCTTTCTACAAAGTTTTTTTTTGTCAAATAGGAAATTTTTTTCAATTAATTTTTGTTTTGCATTATAGAATGTAAATGTTATCCTCTACTAATCATGCAAGGAGGAATGAAATTTGGTTGAATTTCCCACAGTCCTATAAGTCATTTTTTTATAGGAATCATTCTGTAACCTATCAGAGAATTATTTCTAGTGGAAAGAACCACACTAATGATCTGTTATGTTTCACTTACATAAAGAAATAAGTATATTGATGTTTATTGTAGCAGAAGAAAATTTGAGCATAATGAGTAACCTTAGGTAGGAACAATTTGAATCTATTATTATTAAATCCTAGCAGTAAAATAAATAAGTTTTATTTTAAAAAAGAAAAGGTGGGGGGAGTGGGACCCCTGGGTGCTCAGTTAGAGTCCAATTCTTGATTTTGGCTTAGGTCATGATCTCACCATTTGTGGGATCAATTCCTGCGTTGGGCTTCATGATGGAGTCTGCTTGAGATTCTGTCTCTCCCTCTCTCTGCCCCTCCCCCTCAAAGTAATAAGTAAAGTTTATTTTTAAAAAGGGATTAAGACTTAGAATGTTCTGTCTGTTTAAAAAAAAGATACTTGTGAGGGGCGCCTGGGAGGGTCAGTTGGTTGAGTGTCTGAATTTGGCTCAGGTCATTATCTCACAGTTCATGAGTTCAAGCCCCACATCGGGCTTACTGCTATTAGTGCAGAGCTTGCTTTGGATCCTGTCCCCCACTCCACTCTTCTCATATTCTCTCTGTCTCAAAAATAAATAAACATTAAAAAAAAAAAAGATACTTGTAGGGCACCTGAGTGGCTCAGTTGGTTAAGCATCCGACTCCTGATTTCGGCTCAGATCATGATCTTGAAGTTCATGAGTTTGAGCCTGGCATCAGGCTCTGTGCTGACAGTGTGCAGCCTGCCTGGGATTCTCTCTCTCCCTCTCTGCCCCTTTCCTGATCTCTCTCTCTCAAAATAAATAAATAAACTTAAAAAAAAGATATTGTAATAGTCTGAAATAATACAATGTTATCATACTAAAATCATTATACTAAAACAAGCTAAAACTAATATTAGGTTCTATTTAAATTGGGATTTCTTTTCTCTTCCTGTAAGTGGCCTGAGGTGGTCTCTGAAAATGGTTTGCTATTCACTTAACCCAGAAAACCCTAAAAATAATGGAAATCTAGAGGCTCAAATCTTCATTTCACTTTAAGAACACATGTGAAACTGCCCAGGCCATCAAGGATATGCATATCTTAAAATCACCAAGTATCTGAAAGATGTCACTTTGCAGAAGCAATGTGTGCCATTCTCTCACTGTAATGGTGGAGTTGGTAGGTGTGCCCAGGCCAAACAGTGGGGTTGGACCCAGAGTCAGTGGTCCAAAAAGAGTGGTGAGTTTTTACTGAAGAGAGTAATGCTGAACTCAACGGTTTAGATGTAGATTTTCTGTCATTGAACATATCCAGATGAACAAAGCCCCCAAGATATGGCTTAGAACTTATAGGGCTCATGGTCAGATTAACCCATACATGAGCTTTTCCTGTCACATTGAGATGATCCTTACTGAAAAAGAGCAGATTGTTTTAAACCTGAAGAGGAGGTTGCACAGAAGAAAAAGATATCCATACGAAACTGAAGAAACAAAAACTTATGGCCCAAGAGCAAACTCTGCATAACATAAATGCAAAAGAAGTTTAAAAAAATAGGTTTTTTTTCAAAGTGAAGATTTGTTGAAATTAGTTAATTGTACATTGGAAAAAATATAATGATAATGTTACTTAATTATCTAAAACTATTTTTAGTTAGCCAATTTTTCTAATACTCATTGGAAACTTTAGTTTTCCATTTGAAGCCAAATTGTCTATTGGTAAACAGGTAAGATTATGGTTTATAACAAATCCAGGCATCGTAGGGAGAATAATTTTTAATATTTATATTAGGATCTCGAAACTGAGATCTAAGACTTCAGAAGACCAGTGTTTCAGACAGTGGTAAAGAAGTACTAGAAAAAGAAGTTATGTGTATATACTTTATGGAGCCATGACCTCAAATTAGGTTCTTCCTGCATGATGGAGGGGTCTTCCTTTGACAACCAAAGTTAGAACAAGAAGAAACTTTATAGCTAATGACACAATTTTGATATTTAAACAAGTCTACGTGAATCTCATTGTGAAGAAAGTTTAAAATAATATTCTAAAGTATTCTAATTGTAAGTTACCAACATTTATTCAGTCAACAAATTTATATGAAGCATATCATATATGAGTCATTGTACAAAGGTAGTGTATACAAAGATAAATAGGCCAAATCCCTGATTCAAAACTGCTTAGAAAAATAAAATATAAACAAATAGCTGGGTTTTTTAAATATTTTTTTTAATTTTTTTTAGAGAGAGAGCAAGCGAGGGAGAGGAGGAGAGAGAATCTTTTTTAAAAATATATTTTTTTTGAGAGAGAGAGAGAATCTGAAGCAGGCTCGGAGCTGTTGGCTGAGAGCCCAACATGGGGCCCAAACTCACTGTGAGCTCACGACATGAGCTGAAATTGGACACTTAACTGACTGAGCAACCTAGGCACCCCAAGAGAGAAAGGGAGAGAAAAAAAATCTTAAGCAGGCTTCATGCTCAGTGTGGAGCCTAACTTGGGGCTCATTCCCATGACCCTGGAATCACGACCTGAGCCAAAATAGTCAGATGCTCAACCAATTGAGCCACCCGGGTGCTCCCAATTAGCTGTTTTATAAATAATATCACCATTTATTAAGTGCCCACAAAAGGCTATATATATATATATGTATATATATATATATATACATATATATATATATAGCTTCAATTAATCCCAACAACTTTGCATAACATTTTACGGCTGAAGAAATGGAAGTTCCTACGCATTAAGTAGCATGTCGAAGTTTGCCAGACTACAAACCATCAGAATCGGTATTTGAATCTAGGTCTCTCTGGCTTCAAAGCTCATACTTAATCCATTAAATCCTATATTCATTCACATAGGGGAGAATATGAAAAATCCCACAGGATAGCAAAAATCCAATCGAATGATCAAATTCCACTTTTAGTCATGAAGGAATAATGTTAACAGATTTGTTTTCTTGCTGTGAACAGCCAGGGAACTGGAAAAAATATATGAAGTAACTATTTTTAGACTTTAACAACAGAAAATGCAGAACTGTGATCCCTGAGAGAAGAAAAGCAGGATGAGCCTTCAAATTGGCCTAACTTTTTGTCTGGAGGTGCTCTCAGGACCACCACCACAGAGAGGGAGAAAACAAGCAGGACATGACCATCTTGCTGAGTTGAAGAAATAGAGATTGGAGTCTGAGGAAACTGAAGCAGTTGAGGACAGAATATCAGAAGGAAGGGACTTGTACAGAGCTCCAGAAATTGGCATAGGGGTCCCCTGAGTCTTTGGTTGAATATTCAACTTCTGAAGTGTGGTTAGAAATTCTATAAGGTTGGACAAAGAAATCTATTGGGGAGTTTTCTACCCATTTGTAAACTGGACAATTCCTAGAGTTGATACGGGGCTGGGAAATATTCACAAAATTACTGGTTACATGGACAGACCTTGCTGAAAACCCAGAATATTCAGTAGGGACTCCAGATGGGTTACACCTTAGCAGTAGAACTAAACCAGTCCTTTAGTGAAGGCCTCCAAACTTAATTTTCTTTTTTTTTTTTTAATGGTTTTTATTTATTTTTGAGAGACAGAGACAGTACGAGCAGGGGAAGTTCAGAGAGAGAGGGAGACACGGAATCCGAAGCAGGCTCCAGGCTCTGAGCTATCTGTCAGCACAGAGCCCGACGCAGGGCTCAAACCCATGAACCATGAGATCATGACTTGAGCTGAAGCCAGACGTTTAATCGACTAAGCCACCCAGGTGCCCCCAAACTTAATTTTCTTAACAGCTTAAAAACAAGCCTTGAAATGATCCAGCTTACTTGTCTGCCAAAATAAAATTCAACACTTTTTAGGGGAAAACAACCAAGTCCAAACACTCAACCATGTACAATTCTTATTGTCCAGAATCCAGGAAACTTTATTCACCTATAAAGCAGAATGAATTTAAAAAAAAATATCTACACCCAATGTGGGGCTCAAACTCACAATGCCAAGATTAAGAGTCATATGCTCTACTGAGTCAGCCAGGTGTCCCCCCAAATTGACCCATTACCAACAAATAATCAGTCGATGGGGCACCTGAATGGCGCCGTTGGTTAAGTGTCTGACTCTTGGTTTCTGCTCAGGTCATGATCTCACAGATTGTGAGATGGAGCCCCATATTGGGCTTTGTGTTGACAGCACGAAGCCTACTTGGGATTCTCTCTCACTCTCTTTGCCAGTCCCCCATGCACACTCTCTCTCTGACCCACCCCCACTTGTCATGTACTCTTTCTGTCTCTCTCTCAAATAAATATTAGAAAAAAGATCAGTCAGTAGAAGCAGACCTAGAAATGTCACCAATGATGAAATTAGTTAAGACTTTAAGACAGCTATTTTACCAAGTGCAGTGATAACCTATGTTTGCACAAAAACATGTATACAAATGCTTACAGTGGCTTTATTTGTAATCTCCAAAAACTGGACAATTCAAATGTCTCTTAATGGGAGAATGGATAAACTTAAAAGGGAATAAGCTGCTAATACATGTAACAATGTGGATCAATTGCAAATGCATTATGCTAAGTGAAAGAAGCCAGAATCAAAAGACTACATATTGTATGATTCTTTTTATACATTTTTCTCTTTTTAAAAAGCATTTATTTATTTTGAGAGAGAGAGAGAGAGCACACACAAGCATGCTTATGAATGGAGAAGGGGCAAAGAGAAAGGGAGAAAGGAATCCCAAGCAGGCTCTGTACTTAACAGAGTGCAACTCAGGGCTCAGTCTCACAAACCATGAGAATATGACCTGAGCCAAAATCAGGAGTCAGATGCTTAACTGATGAGACAGCCAAGAACCCATACAACATTTTTCTTTAACAGCTTTATTGACATATAATTCATATACTTGCAATTTGCCCATTTAAAATGTACAGTTGGTTCATCTTTAGTATTTACACAGAATTGTGCAGCCATTGCCACAGTCAAGCTTGAACATTTTCATTACCTTAAAAAGAAACCCCAAACCCTTTAGTTATCACCTCCATATTTCCCAATTTCTCCTCTCCCCCAAGTCTTGAGCAACTGGTAATATATTTTCTGACTCTATAGATTTGCCTCTTCTGGATATTTCATATAAGTGGAGTTGTACAATGTGTAGTCTTTTGTTACTGACTTCTTTCACTTAGCATTATGTCTTCAAGGCTCATCTATGTTGTAGCATATATAAATACAATAAAACCTTGGTTTATGAGCACAGTTCATTCCAGAAACATGCTTATAATCCAAAGCACTTGTATATCAAAGCAAATTTACCCATGAGAAAAAATAAAAACTCAGGTGATTTATTCCACAACCCAAAAATATTTATGTAAAAATGATTGCAATACTGTAATATAATACAAAACAATAAAGAAAATACAAAATATAAAGAAAAACAAGTTAACCTGCACTTACCTTTGAAAACCTTCATGGTTAGTGTGAGGGAGACAAGAGAGGGGAGGGTTATTGTATAAAACAACTTTTACTATCACTAATGGAATCACTGCTATCTATTGGCACAAAGGAATCTTTTTTTCTTTTAGTGCAAATGACACTTACTTTTGCTTGCTTTTGAAGATTTTGTGGAAATGTGACATTGCATTGATGGTCACTCACAATCCTGCAGCAAGAGAGAGAGAACCATTGGTTCAGTTGTGATCATGTGATGTCGGTGTCATGTACGCCTTGTATTGCAAGACTTCACTTTTATTTCAAGTTAAAATTTATTAGAAATGTTGGTTTGTCTTGTGGAACACTCACAAAACAAGTTACTCGCAATTCAAGGTGTTACTGTACTTCATTCCTTTTTGTGGCTGAATAATATTCCATTGTATGGATATATCACATATTGTTTATCCATTCATTATTGATGGACATTTGGGTTGTTTATACCTTTTGACCATTATGAATAATGTCACTATAAACATTAATGTTCAAGTTCTTTTTGAACACCTATTTTCAATTCTCTTGGGAATATATCTAGGAGTGCCATTGCTGGGTCATACAGTAACTCTGTTTAATTATTTGAACTCCAAAACTGTCTGGTAAAATGTCTGCATCATTTTACAATCTCACCAGCAGTGTATAAGAATTCCAGTTTCCTCTATATTTTCACCAATGCTTATCGTCTTACTTTTTGATTCTAGCCTTTCTAGTGGGTATGAAGTAAGTAGTATATTATTGCGGTTTTGATTTGCATTTTTTAAAGTTTATTTGTTTATTTTGAGAGAGAGAAAGAGCACAAGTGAGGGAGGCACAGAGTGGGAGGGAGCCAGCACAAAGCTTGATGAGGGGCTTGAATTCATGAACTATGAGATCATGACCTGCACCAAACTCAAGAATCAGATGCTCAACCAGCTGAGCCACTGCGGTGCCCTTAATTTGCATTTTTCTAGTGACAGATGGCAAGCATATTTTCATGTGCTTATTGCTCATTTATCTATCTTCTGTAAAGAAATGTTTATTCATATTTTTTGCCCACTTTAGAGTTAGATTGCTTATCTTTTTGTTGTTGAGGTATAAGAATTATTTATTTTTTCTGGGTCTAATTTCTCATCAGATATATGACTTGCAAATATATCTCCCATTCTATGGGTTGTCTTTTCACTTTCTTGATGTTGTCCTTTGAAGCACAAATGGGTTTTAATTTTGATCTAGTCCAAATTATCAAGTTTTCTTTTCTTGCTTATGCTCATGGTGTGTGTGTGTGTGTGTGTGTGTGTGTGTGTGTGTGTGTGTGTGTGAGAGAGAGAGAGAGAGAGAGAGAGAGAGAGACAGACAGACAGACAGACAGAGAGATCTAAGTTTTTTAACAAATACAAAGTCATGATGATTTACATCCCTCTGTTCTTAGAGTTTTATGGTTTTAGTTTTTACATTTAGATCTTTTTTAATATATATAGTTTATTACCAAGTTGGTTTCCATATAACACCCAGTGCTCTTCCCCACAAGTGCCCTTCTCCATGACCATCACCCCCTTCCCTTTTCCCCCTCCCTCTTCAGCCCTCAGTTTGTTCTCAGCATTCAAAAGTCATTTCAAGTTAATTTTTATATATGGTATGAAGTAAGGCTCTGACATTCTTTTGTATGTGGATAGCTAGTTGTCTCAACACTATTTATTAAAAAAGACTATTCTTTCCTTGTGAAATGTCCCTATTGATCTTGTCAAAAATCAGTTTGACCATAGATACATGGCTTTATTTTTACACTCTCAACTATATTCCATTAGTCTGTATGACTGTCTTTGTGTCATTACCATACTGTCTTGATTACCATTATTTTGTAGTAAGTTTTCAATTGGTATGAGTTCTCTACTTCATTCTTTTTTCAAGATTTCTTTGGCTAATCTGAGTCCTTTGCAATTTCATATGAATTTTAGAATCACTTACATTTTCAAATCATAAATTTGTCAATTTCTACAAAGAAGTCAGTGGGATTCATATCGAGAATTCATTGAATCTCTATATCAATTTGGGGATTATTGATAACAATACTAAGCCTTTTGATCCAGGAACATGGAATATTTTTGCATTTATTTAGACTTTCTTTAACTTCTTTCAGGAATGTTTTATAGTTTTCAGAGTATAAGTTTTATTTTTTTGTTAAATTTATTCTTTTTAAAAATTCTTTTTATGCTATTGTGTGTATAATTGGTTTTTCTTCATTTTTTGGATTGTTCATTGCTAGTGTATAGAAATGCAGTTTGAATTTTGTATTTATATCCTGCAACCTTGCTATGATGGTTAATTTTATGTGTCAAGGGTATTTGGAGGGTGTTTTATGATGAGTTTGACATTTAAATTGGTGAACTTTGAGTAAAGCAGACTGGCCTTCATAATGTGAGTCACCCTCATCCAACTGGTTGATGGCCTGAATAGAATAAAAAGAACATCCTCCCCAAGCAAGAGAAAATTCTCTGACAGACTGCCTTCAGACTTCATCTGTACTATAGGTTCTCCTGGATCTGCACATTGCTGGCCTTTTAATTAAAACTGCCAGATCTTAGATTTGCCAGTCAGACTCCATAGTCGTGTGAGCCGACTTCTTATAATAAATCTCTCTCTATATATAGACACATCCTATTCTATTTCTTTGGAGAACTCCTGACTAATATACTTACTAGTTTAAATAGTAATAGATTCTTTAGGATTTTCTCTATATAAGATCAAGTCATGCAAATAGGTAACACTTTACTTCTTTCTTTCAAACTTGGATGCATTTTCTATCTTTTCCTTATCTAATTGTCCTGGCTAGAATTTCCATTACAGAGTTAAATACAAGAGGTGAGTGTGGACATCTTTGTTTTGGTCCTGATTTTAAGGGTAAAGTATCCAGTCTTTCACCACTAAGTATGTTATGGACTATGATTTTTTTGTAGATGCCCTATGTTGAATAGGTTTCCTTCTATTCCTAGTTTCTTAAGTGTTGTTGTTGTTTTAAAAGTTTTATTTATTTAGGTATTCTCTACACCCAACATGGGGCTTGAACTCACAACCCCAAGATCAAGAGTCACATGCTCTTCCAACAGAGCCGGCCAGGCACCCCATGGGTTTTTTGTTTGTTTTAATTATGAAAAGATGTTACATTTTGTTAAATGATTTTTCTTCATCTATTGAGATGATCATGTGATTTTTGGTTTTTATTCTTTTTATATGATGTATTACATTAGTTAATTTTCAGATGTTAAACTAAGCTTGCATTTCTTGGATAAATTCCACTTGATCATGGGGTAAATGTATGTTTTATGTTCCTGGGTTTGGTTTGCTAATATTTTGTTGAGGATTTTTATGTTCATATGTATGAGATATTAACCTGTAGTTTTCTTTTTGTTAAAAATATTTTAATGTTTATTTTTGAGAGAGAGGGACAGAGTGTGAGCAGAGGAGGGGCAGAGAGAGAGGGAGACACAGAATCTGAAGCAGGCTCTGAGCTGTCAGTACAGAGCCCAATGCGGGGCTTGAATTCACAAACCATGAGATTATGACCAAAGACAAAGTAGGATGCTCAACTGACAGGTGCCCCTGTAATTTTCTTTTCTCATGATGTCTTTTTCTGTTTTGGTACCAGGGTAACACTGGCCTCATAAAATGAGTTGGGAAGTATTCACGCCTCTTCTACTTTTTAAAGTTTGTAAAGAGCTAGTAGTATTAATTCTTCTTTAAACGATTTATAGAATTCGGTGGTGAGGCTATCTGGGGTTAAGCTTTTCTTTGTGGGTTCCTTCCTTCCTTCCTTCCTTCCTTCCTTCCTTCCTTCCTTCCTTCCTTCCTTTCTTTCCTTCATTCCTTCCTTCCTCCCTCCCATTAGTTTAATCTCCTCACTTGTTATAGATCTATTCAGATTTTTTATTCCTTCCTGAGTCAGTTTTGGCTTATCATATACATCCTAACTCATCAGAATAAATTTCAGGTTTATGCTAGTTTAATTCCAGAGAAATATAGCTATGTTACTTGTATATGGCTCAATTGTCTCCTCTCCTCCCTTATATAGTTTTTTACAAATCCAACAATACATTGTTATAATTACTTTATCATATGTAGTCATTTCCTTAGCCCAATGCAACTTTGCTCCCACTTACCTTGTTTGTGTTGATATTGGCAAATATATTACATTTCTTTATGTTATAGGTTGAAGAATACATCACCTACATATTTTATACAATGCTTTTATTCTTTTTTTTAAAAAGCTTATTTATTTATTTTGAGAGAGAGACTACACACAAATGGTGGAGGGGCAGAGAGAGGGGAAGAGAGAGAGTTTCCCACAGGCTCTGCACTGACAGTGGGGCTCCAACTCATGAACCAGAAGATCATGACCTGAGCCCAAACTGGGCTCTCAACCAACTAAGCCACACAGGTACCCCTGTATAATTGCTTTTTAAATATGTCTTTGTAATGCCTTTTATTTATTTTTTACACTGCCATTTATTTATTTGTTTATTTTTAAGATTTTATTCTTTTAAGTAATCTTTATATCCAACATGGGCTCAAACCCACAACCCCAAGACCAAGAGCTTCATGCTACACTTATTGAGCCAGCCAGGTGCCCTTATACTGCTTTTTATAATTAGATAATAACCAATACCATTTCATTGTCCTTTGTTTTATCATGCCAATTTAAATTACCATCTGGAATTCCTTGCTTTTAACCTGAAGTATCTTCTTCAGTATTTCTTGTAAGACAGGTCTGCTAGCAACAAATTCTCTCAGTTTTTGCTAATCTGGAAATGTTTTAATTTTATGTATATATAAATCCATATATGTATGGATTTGCTTGATATAGGATTCTTAGTTGACAGTTTTTCTTTGAGCACTTTGATGATGTTATTGTATTGCCTAACTGGCCTCCCCTGTTTCTGCTGCAAAGTCAGCTGTTAGCCTTACTGGGTTCTGTTGTAAGTGATGAGTTGTTTTCTTTTGTCACTTTTATGATTTTTTTTTTTTAAAGTAGCAGACCCAGTGTGGAGCCCAATGTGGGGCTTGAATTCATGGCCCAGGTCATGCTCTTGCAGTTTGTGCACTGATGGTGCAGAGCCTGCTTGGGATTCTTTCTCCCTCCCAATTTCACTCTCTACCCTCCCCCACTTGCTCTCTCTCTCTCTCTCACTCTCTGTCAAAAATAAATAAAACTTTAAAAAAAGCAAGATGTCTGAAAACTTCAATTAAAAAGCAGAGATTGTCAAATGAATAGACATGCTATTTAGAAGAAACACTTTAAATATGGTGAGTCAGATAAAAGTAAAATGATGGAAAAAGATATACCACACAAAGATTACTTGTAAGAAAGCTGGAATGATAATATTAATATCAGACAAGGAAGATTTTAGGATAAGAAATATTATCAGAGCTAGAGATATCACAAAATAATGTATCAATCTTTTTAAAATTATAATGTTTATTTTTAAAAAGAAAAAAGAGGACAAGGAAAAGAAAATTTCATAATTTCACACTTGTCATGGAATAATATAAATTTGCTGTTATATGGGAAATAAGGTTCAATCCCCTCATTTTGAAGATGTTACAGTATGACCCAAATATATTAAATGATTTATTAAGGTTTAAATACTTATCTAATACTAGATACTTGCTGGTTTTCTGTGCCATGCCTTAAATGTCTTGACTTTTAATATTAGGACACTTTTCTCTATTTTATTTTACATTAAAATAAACAATGATTTCTAATAAGTTTTGCTGGCGATATTAAGTTACAGAGAGACAAAGTATAACTAAACTCACAACTGAGTGCACATTTTATATTGTACTGCAACAAAAGACAAATAATTTTACAAGGAGAATGTTTGATTCTAGACCAGATAGTCATAAAGGAAGAGTTCCCCATGGAAAACGTATAGTACCAAAATCTAAAGTAGTGATGAATAATTAAATATATGTATCTGAGCTAAGCCACATATTTATGTATACATATCAGCCTACATAGCTTCTCAGTTAAAAAAAGATGTTTTTTATAAACTTGAGAAGTTTATTTTTTTTAATTTTTTTCTTATTTTTTATATTTTTAATGTTTATTATTTACTTTTTTAAATTATTTTTTTCATAATATTTTATTGTCAAATTGATTTCCATACAACACCCAGTGCTCTTCCCCATAAGTGCCCTCCACCATCACCACCCCCTCTTTCCCCCCTCCCCCTTCCCCTTCAACTCTCAGTTCATTTTGAGCATTCAATAGTCTCTCAATAAACTTGAGAAGTTTAAAACAGAGAAAGCCATTATAGGAATTTGGTGGAAGTTACCTGACTTTATATTTTTACTTAATATTAATTAACATGGTTTATAAGTAGTCCAAATAAGTTTTAGAATTAAAGATATGTCAACTCTGTGACAGTCATTTTTTAAATGGAAACATATGCTTGCATTACCTTGAGATCACCTTTTTTTAGGCTGTGGAAAGAAAATTGATTTAGAATTGAATTTTAGAGACAATGTCCAAATAAAACAGTTGTGATACATTTAGGAAAGTCTTTTTTCAGTCAATAAAATACTCCCTAAAGATATCAAGCACTTGGTCAAATCAAATTAATACTTACATGATTTTAGGGAACCAAGAACTAATTAATACTTTGTTCAGTAACTGACTTAGAGATTTTTTAAAATTCACTTTCATAAAATATTTGATATTAGCAAACAGTAAACATCAACTTATGAAAAAAGGAAAATTAAAATATGATATATCATAGAAATCATTAGTCCACTAAAATCTTGGGATTTTATTTTATTTATTTTTTTTTAGTGCAATGGAGGTTCGTTTATTTATTTATTTTTTTAATGGTTTATTGTCAAATTGGTTTCCATATAACACCCAGTGCTCTTCCTCACAAGTGCCCTCCTCCATCACCACCACCTCTTTTTCCCCCTCCCCCTTCCCCTTCAACCCTCAGTTTATTTTCAGTATTCAAAAGTCTCTCAAGGTTTGCATCCCTCTCTCTCCCCAACTCTCTTTCCCTCTTCCCCTCCCCTTGGTCCTCCATTAGGTTTCGCCTGTTCTGTTAGACCTATGAGTGCCAACATATGGTATCTGTCCTTCTCTACCTGACTTATTTCTCTTAGCATGACACCCTCGAGGTCCATCCACTTTCCTACAAATGGCCATATTTCATTCTTTCTCATTGCCACGTAATACTCCATATATACCACATCTTCTTGA